>NC_073384.1:3223814-3523814 GCF_028641065.1 Leucoraja erinaceus | reverse complement strand
GTACAGGAAGCATCTCTGGAGAGAAGGAATGGGTGACGTTTGGGTCGAGACCCTTCTTCAGTCTCCAGAGATGCTGCGTGTCCCACTGAGTTACTCCAGCATTTTGTCTATCTAAGACTTATTGATAATGTTTACAAATTTAACTTCAATATTTTGAGGAATAGAAATCAAGTGGAGTTTGCAGATTGGAATGATCGAAAACTTAACATAGGACAGAATATAAGCAGAAGAGATTTAGACTTTTATGGGGGAAGCTACAAGGAAGGCCAACAAAAAGATAAAGAACGTGTAGGAAAGAACTGCTGGTTTAACTCGAAGGTAGACACAAAATGCTAGAGTAACTCAGTGGGACAGGCAGCATCTCTGGGGAGAAGTCTGAAGAAGGGTCTCGACCCGAAACATTGCCTATTCCTTCTCTCCAGAGATGCTGCCTGTCCCGCTGAGTTCCTCCAGTATTTTGTGTCTACCAAAAGATAAAGAACCTGTGCCAATGGAAAATTAGTAGTATGTTATAAAGACCACAAGACATGCGCAAGTCTTCGCCAAAGATGGAGATGTAAAAGATTTCTTTAATAGGAAATAAAGAGCTAACCTTTCATTGTTCCCCATTTTCACCTGGTCATTTTAACATGTTTTAAAAGATAGATTGTCCCTTTTAAATAGTGTTTTGAAAAATCAGTTACCTTAGAATGGAATACTATTTGTTATTGCAATATGTGCTTTTACTCCCCCAACTATAAAATGTTTGAAAGTCCTTTAAATTTGTATTTATTATATAGCAAAGTACAAACAAATATGAAATGTTTAAAATACATTATTGGAATACTGTGTAAATTTGTTAACTAGTTCTTTTTCATGAACTCAGTTCTTATCCCTAATCTTTGTATTACGAACTTCAGCATTGTGCAATAAAAGACAGGTCTCAATTCCTACTTCAGGGAAGATTTTTGACAATTACATCTCCATCTCTGGCGAACATAGATACAAAAACCTGGAGTAACCGGGACGGGCAGCATCTCTGGAGCAAGGGAATGCATGATATTTCGGGTCATTCCACTCCATCTTTGACGAGTTCCTTTAATAAATTATCTTGCAAAACGACACTGAACCATCCAGTTGTCATTGTGACACTTCAGGATGTTAATGATTCGATTGTGATTTTTCATGTTAGCCAAAGGCCTGAGGAAATTGAACATAACAAAGGTAATCCAGCTTCCTACCTTACTTCGGTACGAAATGAAGCTTCGTTCCAATTAGACTTCCCAGCAATTCTGTCGTATAGCCCTTGGCAAATTCGTGGTATCAAGCCTACATCTTCCTAAAATAGAATATTCAATGAATGTCTTTAGCATGGAGAACAAAGGAAATATACAGCCCTAAATGTACCTTCTAACATTTCAAATAATGAAACATTATAATTCTCATTAACACTCATTTAAAAGAAATGTTGGTCAAATTAACCAGCTCAGTGTTTATTTTGTTTATGAAGCAAATAGTACACAATCTGAGAATGAAAGATTGTTTGGGAAAACAATGTCTCATTTCTAGACATTGAATAAGCTTCGAGCCAAAGGGACCATTAAAGTTGGAATGAACTGTGCCAAAGTCAAACCATTCCAACCACCTTGCTGATTAGGGCAAATAGAATTATGGGCGAGCTGTTAACAAGCAGGTTGGACACAAGAAACTAATCTTTAAAAGGTTTGTATGCAGGCAAAAAATGGATCTTCCAAAGGCTTGGCTTGGAGGGACCGGTACAATTTATAGCCAAGGAATAAACCAATCCAAAATAGTGAGAATAAGTGAAGGCACCTGGGAACCACAAAGATATCTCAAGGATAAAGGACACAAAAGAAAGGAGGCAAATACAATTTCCATTCGTTTAGCTTCCAACATGGAAAACTACTCCATGTTTTAGGAAACGTATAGTTTTTAAGAACCGTCATTAGGCTAAATTTGACAGAGCAACACCATGGAGATATCACAATTATCAAAAGCTTGTCCAAAGAGATTTTAAAGAGCACCTTAAAGGAAGCAAATGAAGACTCAACGGTTTTGGGAAGGGAATTCCAAAGCTTAAAAATGCTACAACTGCAGGCATAACCAAAACATGGAGAGAGAGTACAAGCTGTTAGAAGATTGGATTTGCCACATAATTAGTTCCTGCACCATTGATCTTACATAAAACCTACCCTTTGAAACTACGGTTAGTGCAAACGTCTTACCGGGTTTCCCATCATTGTATATGATTTTCCAGATCCAGTCTGGCCATAAGCAAAAATACAAGCATTGTAGCCTTCAAAAGCAGCTTTAAGGACATCTGTGCCAAGCTCCTTGAATATCTACAAAATAAATGTTTTATAAGAGACTAGAATATCTGCATGCATTATGTGGTTTAAAAAATTGAGTTGTTGAAACATACTTAATTGCAGTGCTTCTTTTTAAAATACAAAGCTTTACCATCATCAGAGTCTCCCATCATCAACATCCTACAGCAAAACACAAAGTGTTGGAAGAACTCAAAAGAGGGCCAGGCAGCACCTGTGGAGTGAATGGACAGGCAAGATTTTGGATAGAGGCCATTCTTCAAGCTCCTTAACTTGACCTGAAAAGTCACCTGTCCATTCCATCCAACGATGCTGCCTGGCCCACTACGTTCCTCCAGCACTGTGTTTTCCTCAGGATTTCAGCGTTTACAGTTTTGTGTGCTTTAATTCCTGCATAGTTATTTGGTAACATTATACAACTGGCTACATTATACAATGAATACCAAGGTTCATGCATTGGCTTCTGCATTTATCAGGATTATTTGAACAGTATTCTTTCAGATATTAGAATTTTTCAAAACTTAAGATAAAGCAAAATATGAATTTATATCAGTGAGATGGAAAATAATGTGCCTTTGATTATCATGTGCAAACATACCTTTTCCTGAGACACAAATTTGAGACTTCTGCAATCAACAGAACAGTAAGAATGGTCGTAAGTAAATGTTTTAATCCGCTCTCGCCCAAAATCACCTGAACTTCCTTCTGTAATCTATGTAGAGGAAAGAAGCAAGCACCTAATCAAAATCTTTAAAACCATAACTCATTTGATTGTTTCAACATTTAGAGATCATATAGAATTTTAAAACAAAAACTTCAGTTTCAATTGATGTAAGGCTCATGCTATTTCAGCTTACATTCAAGGCTCGCTATAAGTAACGCCAACATTTACACACAGTTCAAAAATGTTTCTGCATTTACTTGCAACAAGGCCATCGCAGGGTACAGTGGAAACTAGCTACACATTTGAGAAATATATTCACACCAACATGTGGATTTTAAAACCGGGATTCTTGTTTAGGTACCCATTACTTTCTCGCATCAATACAGAACTTAGCGCAGTCACCCTGCTGGTAGAGCTGCTGCCTTACAGCACCAGAGGCAGGAGTTCGATCCTGATCTCGGGTGCTCTAACATAATAGTTTTGAAGTAAGTTAGGTCAGTTGTTCCGAGACCATTTTTTTATTTAATCAAGCATCAGGAACCCTAGACATTCGGATTAACTCCAGCACAAGAGCAGGGCCAATGACAACATTTGTGGGAAAAGATAAAAATGACAGAAAACAAAGATTTTGCACTAAATTATTTGCTGAATACCTTCAAATGGAAATTAATGTCAATAGACAATAGGTGCAGGAGTAGGCCATTTGGCCCTTCAGGCCATTCAATGTGATCATAACTGATCAGCCCCAATCAGTACCCCGTTCTTGCCTTCTCCCCATATCCACTGACTCCGCTATTTTTAAGAGCCCTATCTAGCTCTCTCTTGAAAGCATCCAGAGAACCTGCCTCCACCGCCCTCTGAGGCAGAGAATTCCACAGACTCACCACTCTTTGTGAGAAAAAGTGTTTCCTCATCTCTGTTCTAAATAGCTTACTCCTTATTCTTAAACTGTGGCCCCTGGTTCTGGACTCCCCCAACATCGGGAACATGTTTCCTGCCTCTAGCGTGCCCAAGCCATTAATAGCCTTACACGTTTCAATGTGATCCCCTCTCATCATTCTAAACTCCAGAGTGTACATATATATACGAATGCAAGAGCCAATCATACATCCAAATAAATTGAGCAAATGCAGATCAGTATTTGATTTAGATGTTAGGACCGAGATAACTGGTTTGGTGCAAGTTAACCTGAGTGGAATACTTCTGGTACATTAATGGCAAGTGCTTATTGCAGGATATCATATATGGTTAGGGTTTTGCTTAAGTTTGAGGCAGCTACTCCGATAACTCCCTTCGATGGTGGGGAGGTCAGAGCCGGTGATGGACTGGGCAGTGGTCACAACTTTTTGCAGTCTTTTCCGCTCCTGGACATTCAAGTTGCCGAACCAGGCAATGATGCAACCAGTCAATATGCTCTCTACTGTGTACCTGTAGAAGTTCAAGAGAATCCTCTTTGACATACCAAATCTCCAAATTCTTCTCAGGAAGTAGAGGTGCTGATGTGCTTTCCTTCTAATCGCATCAGTGTGCTGGCTCCAGGAAAGATCTTTGGGAATATGCACGCCCAGGAATTTGAAGTTTTTGACTCTCTCCACCATAGTTCCATTTATATAAGCAAGATTGTGGGTCTTCAACCTTCCTCTTCCAACGTCCCCAATCAGTTATTTAGTTTTACTGATATTGAGAGCCAGGTTGTTGTGCTGGCACCTCAAAAGGGCAACTTTGTGCCTACTATGTTCTGGTGTGCTAAAGCAAAGCAAGAATTTCATTATCCTATCAGGGACAATGACAATAAACTCTCTCTTGAACTTGAGCATCATCAGTGACTCACGCCACCCTGGCCACACACTCATTTCTCCCCTGCCATCGGGAAGAAGGTACAGGAGCCTGAACATTGTTGTGCTGCTGCAAGTAAGAACTTCATTGTTCTATCTGGGACATAAGACAATAAAAGACACTTGACACGCTTAGAGATTTTTAAAAAATTAAATGGTTAAGGTTGACCATTCCCAGGATATGTCACAGTATAATTTAGCTGAGGATAACTGTTTGACTTCTTTGAGAGGGACTCGAATTTTTTTGCATAGCCACATGATGAAATGACATGTTTAAGATGTAACTGCAGATGCTGGAAAAGTCGAAGGTAGACAAAAATGGTGGAGAAACTCAGCGGGTGAGGCAGCATCTATGGAGCGAAGGAATAGGTGGATAAAATGACATAGTCTCAATGGTCCTGAGCTGAAAGGACAATGGAGTTCTGGATGATTACATCTTGGGCAGTCATCAAATTGGTAACTAGCACTTTGAAGGGGAGCGGACTGTAGAGAGAATAAAAACTGTTACAGTAATACCTTCAAGTTTGTGATTGTTGTCTTGTTTCCTTCCATGTGTATGATGCATTTGGCCTCCAGTTCTTTTTCCCTGCACAAAAATTAAACATAAGAATGTGACACAAAACAGCAAGAAAGTTCTGCCCCATGCCAACTTTACATCAACCAGGTGACTATTTTACACAGCACTGTGTCCATTTTTTGTAAACCAACATTTATATTTCCTTGTATTCAACTATTTTATTTATTTGTTTGTTTTCTTTCTGCCCCTCCACATTTTAAAAAGGTATCCAGAACTATTTCCACCTAATTAGTGACCCTAGACTATCCTTGTTCGGACTTTGCTGGTTTTACCTTGCACTAAACGTCATGCCCTTATGATATATTTGTACACTGTGAATGGCTCGATTGTGATCGTGTTGTCTTTCCACTGACTGGATAGCATTGAACAAAATCTTTTCACTGTACCTCAGAACACGAGACAATAAACTAAAACTAGTGATGAAAGGCTTTTCTGGCAAGGATCTTCAACAAATCAACCTACTGCAGAAAGAAAGGCTTGGATTGCGTGGATATGGAGAGAATGTTTCCGTTGGAGGGAGAGTCTAGAACTAGAATCTCCAGAATTAAAGGACGTTCTTTTAGGAAGGAAATGGGGAATTTCTTTAGTCAGAGGGCGGTGAATCTGTGGAATTTGCCACAGAAGGCTGTCAGTAGATATATTTAAGGCAGAGGTAGATACATTTTTGATTAGTACAGGTGTCAGATGTTATGGGGAGAAGGCAGGAGAATGGGATTGGGAGGCAGAGATAGATCAGCCATGATTGAATGGCGGAGTCGACTTGATGGACCGAATGGCCTAATTCTTTTCCTATCGCTTATGATTTTAAGATTAAAAAAGGAGTTGACTATTACTGCATGGTTTAGATGCATTAGGGAAACACCTCCTTCACCCATTCCTCAGCAAATCACATCAACTTTGTTCATTGTCAATATTCCCAATTTCATTTCAAAACTTCATTAATCACTTTTCCTCAACTCTCCAACTATTTGGCTACAATATAACTATTGACAAAAAGATTAACAGTCTTTCAAACCATCCTGACTGTGATATCTCAGATTCTGTTCTCAAACCTAAAATGTAGGTGAATTGAGGCGAGAAGCAAGTAAATATGCAAAAAAAACTGCAGCAATACTACAGCTTTAGCTAATTGTGTTTTTACTATGCTTATCATACATAATGCATCAAGAATAAAACAGTTAGGAAGTATCCACCTAATAGAAATCATGCTGCATTTAAATGTAAATGTCAGCTGATGCAGACAGATGGGTATAATTTGTTAGAAAACTCCTTTAAATGACATTAACATTGATATTAGTATACCAGTAACAGCACTTTTGGGCGCAACAAAGGCTTTCAATCCCATTTTAAAAGCAACAGGGACAATTTCAAAATTAAATTATTTAACATTAGTCATTTAAGTGCACATCAGTGGCACGCAAGCAATTAAAATGCAGGATATCAGACAAAACAAAACCACCCTCCCTAAGGACAATGGCATCAACTGTCAATCAGACCAAAGACAAACATAAAAGGCTGGAGTAACTCAACGGATCAGGCAGCATCTCTGGAGAAAGGGAATAGGTGGCGTTTCTGGTTGAGACCCTTCTTCAGACCGACCATCATGACGACTGAAGAATGTCAGCAATTAATCGATAGTGGAATATCCTTATTTCACTTAAGTCTGAAGAAGTGTTTCGGCCCGAAACATAGCCTATTTCCTTCACTCCATAGATGCTGCTGCACCCACTGAGTTTCTCCAGTTTTCTTTGTGTACCTCCTTATTTCACTTATGTTTTTGCAATGAAATTATTATTTTAGATCCATTTAAAATCTGCTGGCACATGATTGACTGCTATACAACATCCCAGAAGTAAACACACACTGGAGAAAAAGGATGGGTGACGTTTCTGGTTGGAACCTTACTTTAGTCTGAAGAAGGGCTCTGACCCGAAACACCACCCCATCCTTTTTCTCCTGAGATGCTGAGTTACTCTAGCACTTTGTTCCTATCTTTGGTATGAGCCAGCATCTGCAGTTCTTTGTTTTTACCGAGTAAACATTATACTACAATTTACAATTGCCCTAATGTGCATGTCATAATATGGATTTTTTTTTAATGGAATTATTTTACGTAGCTTTCCAAATCAATCCAAACAATTTACCTTTTTTTTTAAAGTACAATTAATGTCACATTCTAGGAAACATAGCAACAAATCTGTGCACAGCATAGCCATAAAATAACAAAGTCATTTGCTTTAATGTTAATTAAAGGATGAATTAGCATTAAATATTGCTCAGTCAACAGGAAAATCCTGTTCTTTTCTGAAACATTACTATAGAGTCTCTAATGTCCACCTTAGAGTTTAGTTTAGTTGATGGTCACGTGTATTGAGGCAGTGAAAAGCTTTTATTGCGCACGATCCAGTCAAAGAAAAGACGCAACATGATTCCAATCAAGCCATCCAATGTACAGATGCACAATAAATGCTACAGCATTGAGTGCAAGATAGAAACATAGAAAATAGGTGCAGGAGTAGGCCATTCGGCCCTTCAAGCCTGCACCGCCATTCAATATGATCATGGCTGATCAATCCCTGCCTTCTCTCCATACCCCCTGATCCCTTTAGCCACAAGGGCCACATCTATCTCCCTCTTAAATATATCCAATGAACTAGCCTCAACTACCTTCTGTGGCAGAGAATTCCAAAGATTCACCACTCTCTGTGTAAAAAATGATTTTCTCATCTCGGTCCTAAAAGACATCCCTCTTATCCTTAAACTGTGACCCCCTAGTTCTGGACTTCCCCAACATCGGGAATAATCTTCCTGCATCTAGCCTGTCCAACCCCTTAAGAATTTTGTAAGTTTCTGTAAGATCCCCCCTCAATCTTCTAAATTCTAGCGCGTACAAGCCGAGTCTATCCAATCTTTCTTCATATGAAACTCCTGCCATCCCAGGAATCAGTCTGGTGAACCTTCTCTGTACTCCCTCTATGGCAAGAATGTCTTTCCTCAGATTAGGAGACCAAAACTGTACGCAATACTCCAGATGCGGTCTCACCAAGACCCTGTACAACTGCAGTAGAACCTCCCTGCTCTTGTACTCAAATCCTTTTGCTATGAAGTCCAATGAAGTCCAATTAAAGATCAAAGATCTCTAATGAGCTCGATTGGAGGTTAGTACCATACTATGGTTGGTGATAGGATGGTTCAGTTGCCTGATAACAATTGGGAAGAAACTGGCTCCGAATCTTGAGGTATACATTTTCACACTTCTGTATCTCTTGCCTAATTGTATTGTATTGTATTGTATTCAATTTATTGTCATTGTCTCAATTTGAGACAACGAAATGAATTTTCCTTACAGGCAGTATCATTAAAAAAAAATCACAAAGAAATTATAAAAATAAATAATAAATAAATAATAAAACATATTAAAAATAAAATTGAAATTGAATTAAAATTTAAAAAAAGCACAAATACAGAAGTCCACGACACAACATAACATAAATGGCACCCAGGTGAGGACGGCACCATAGTCCAGCCAGCCTCCCCTCCGTGTTCATCCGTGGACGGGGCCTTCCAAGCACCCGCAGTCGCCGCCCCGGGTGGCCCGATGTTCAGGCCCTCACGCCGGGCTGGTGGAACGCCGACGCCGAACCCCGACGGTGAGCAGCCTCCTCCTCAGCGGCCCGGACCTCCTGATCAGCCGCCTCCTGCTGCCGGAGTCTGCAGCTCCTGAGTCCACAGGTCGAGCTGGGCAGAGTCACAGGACCCCGCGTTGATTAGTCAGCGCCGCCCGCGTTGGGAGCTCTGCAAACCGCAGCTCCGTGATGTTGGTGCAGCAGGTCCAGCACTCCGGGCTCCAAACGGCGACCCCCGGTAAGGCATCACCAGCCCCGCGATGTTCCAGCACTGTCCCGCCGCTGCTGGAGCTCCGGTCGATCCCGGCAGGAAAGGCCGCGCCAATCCAGGTAGGTAGGCCGCTGTGGGGGGGGGGGAGGACGCGACTCGAATAATAGTCGCGTCCTCACCAGGAAGCGGCTGAAGGACGGTATCCCCCGCACCGTGCCCTCTTCCCCCACATAAAAACACCAAAAAAACACACACTTTTACATAACTAAATAAACAAAAAAACAAAAAGATACCGGGCTGTAGGTGGAGGCTGCTGGCACCAGCACCACCGGAAGTACAATATGTACTAATGGGAGAGAGGAGAAGAGAATGTGACCAATGTGAGACTTAGTCCTTGATTATTCTGGTGGCCTTGCCGAGGCAGCGTGAAGTGTAGATGGAATCAATGAACAGAAGCTTAGTCTCCCCAATTTACATCGGGGACACTAAGCGGAGGTTGGGCGATCGTTTCGCCGAACACCTCCGCTCAGTCCGCAATAACCTACCTGAACTCCCAGTGGCTCAGCACTTCAACTCCCCCTCCCATTCCCAATCCGACCTCTCTGTCCTGGGTCTCCTCCATTGCCAGAGTGAGCAACACCGGAAATTGGAGGAACAGCACCTCATATTCCGCCTGGGTTGCTTGCGTCCGGATGGCATGAACGTTGAATTCTCCCAGTTTTGCTAGCGCTTGCTGTCTCCTCCCCTTCCTTAACCCTCGAGCTGTCTCCTCCCATCCCCCCGCCCTCGGGCTCCTACTCCTCCCTTTTTCCTTCCTTCTCCCCCCCCATCAGTCTGAAGAATGGTTTCGGCCCGAAACGTCGCCCATTTCCTTCGCTCCGTAGATGCTGCTGCACCCGCTGAGTTTCTCCAGCATTTTTGTGTACCATCAATGAACAGAAGGTTGGTTTTCATGATGATCTACGTTAGAAAAGGCATTCTGGGCACTCAGTTTAATGTCTCTTACCAATATTCATTATCAAAATCTTCCATGATTGATTAAAGATGAACTTCCCCATGGAAAACTATAACTTTTCAACATTATTTTCTACATTTGCCTCTATATTTTGACAGTTATAAATGCAGACCAATCTCCTCATAAAACTTGTGCCACAGAACTGGGATTTCTACTGCACTACAAATATACACATATACTCCCAAGTTCAATTGGTGGAATGGCTACCTCGGTCAAAGAGAAAAATGGATACTAGTGAATTGAATTGAATTGAATCCTTTATTTGTCATTCAGACCTTTCGGTCTCAACGAAAGGTTGTTGCCTGCAGCCATACATGTAATAATAACAACACACAATAAACACAAATTAACATCCACCACAGTGTGTTCACCAAGCACCTCCTCACTGTGATGGAGGCAAAAGTCTTAGAGTTACTGTCTCTTCCCTCCTCTTCTCCCTCTGCGCTGAGGCGATACCCCACGGTAAGTTAGTCCCGCGGTTCAAGCTCCATGGCCCGGGGGTGGTCGAAGCTGCCGCCCTCCAGTCCAGCGGATGCAGCTGTTGCCACGGGAGCTCCGGGAAACAGGCACCAGCCTGTGACCTGCGAGCTCCCGACGATGTCGTCCACTGGCCCGCGGCCGAGCCCCGGATTCAGGTCGCCGCCGCCGTAACACCGCCTCAGCCACGGGAGCACCGTCTCCGCCCCGCACCGGGCCGCCCACACGAGAGCGTCTCAGCCCCGCACAGCGCCGCCCACACGGGAGCGCATTCCAGCCGAGAGCCGGGCCGCCCACACGGGAGCGCCTTCCAGCCGGTAGCCGGTAGCCGGGCCGCCCACACGGGAGAGCGCCTTCCAGCCGGTAGCCGGGCTGCCCACACAGGAGCGCCTTCCAGCCGAGAGCCGGGCCTCCCACACGGGAGCGCCTTCCAGCCGGGACCCAGGCCGCAAGGATCCTCCGGATCCTCGAGGTCGGTCGCAGGTTGGAGGCCACCAGCTCCGCCATTAGGCCTCACCTCAGGCGGGGGAAGAGAAGGGGGATACGACAAAAAAGTCGCATTCCCCCGAAGGGAGAGACAGAAAGCCCTGTTTCAGCCCCCCCCCACACACATAACACCACCTAATAACCAAAAGTTTAACTGAACTAGACAAAAAAAAAACACAAAAAAAGTAAAAACAGACAGACTGCAGGCGAGCCACAGCCGTTTCACAGCGCCGCCACTTTAGTCAGATCAGTTTAGTTTAGTTTTGATATACAGCGTGGAAACAGGCCCTTTGGCCCACCGAGTCCGCGCCGACCAGCGACCCCCGCACTGGGGACAATTTACACTTATACTAAGCCAATTTACCTACATATCTGTACGTCTTTGGAGTGTGGGAGGAAACCGAAGATCTCAGAGAAAACCGACGCGGTCACGGGGAGAACATACAAACTCCGTACAGACAGCACCCGTAGTCAGGATTGAACCCGGGTGTCCAACGCTGCAAGGCAACAATTCTACCGCTGCGCAACCGCGCAGCCACAGTTCTTTGATGTCCATCAACACCACTGGGACCACCTGTTTACTCGCACTACTGACACAAACAGGACTTCTTTCAGATTTACTAAAGTCAGCTGATCTCTACTCTTATGAAAGTTACAAAAACTGTATGAAAATTCGCATTACATTCACGGTTGAGCTTATATCGCCTGCACTCGACAGTTACTTTTATATTGATTTGAGTGCAACTTATGCAATTCAAACTGGTTTATGAACAAATCAGGTAAGCTTTTAATGGGTAATTATTTCCAAATGGATACATTTGTCTGAATCACAGCAACCTTTACATTATGCATACTTGGGCAAACAGACTCAGCACAGAGCACAACACATACATACATTATCCCCTCAAACCCTTGAGGCTAGGTTAAACTCCAAGTGCATATGGAAGGAAAATAATAATGCACTGTGTAATGCTAATTTAATATGAGAGTTCTGCTCGATTACCCTCCAACGGTAGCTTAAATAGATGCCTTTGATAATTTCCCTTGTTCGTCAGCAAGAGCTCATGATAGTATCAATTGTACGAGAACCTAAAATATAAAAATCCTGGCATTCTTAAGAATTTGGAAAATATAGAATTATGTTTGACGCAGTATAAAAAACACTGAAGAACT
Organism: Leucoraja erinaceus; assembly: GCF_028641065.1. Classification (NCBI taxonomy): domain Eukaryota; kingdom Metazoa; phylum Chordata; class Chondrichthyes; order Rajiformes; family Rajidae; genus Leucoraja; species Leucoraja erinaceus. Next base: position 3,511,423 of record NC_073384.1, on the reverse strand, counting down.
AACAAATTACCAAAGCATTAAAGGTAGACATAAATGCTAGAGAAACGCAGCAGGTGAGGCAACATCGATGGAGCGAAAGAATAGGTGACATTTCTGGTCGGGACCCTTCATCAGACCTTCAGACCCACATTTCCTTCGCTCCATAGATGCTGCCTCACCCGCTGATTTTCTCCAGCATTTTTGTCTAGCTTCGATTTTACCAGCATCTGTAGTTCTTTCTTAACCAAAGCATTAAATGTCGGTCCCTTTATAGAAGCAGGGATTTGTAATGTCGTTTTTTGGAAAGTTCCCCCACGCAAGTGATTAGCCTTTCAATTGTCGCACAATTCCAACATTTAGAAATTATTAGGTGAAGTTATTTTTGAAAGAAATCCACATTTCCCTAGGTGATACTGGTACCACACTTTGAAGAAGGGTTTCGGCCCGAAACGTTACCTATTTCATTCGCTCCATAGATGCTGCCATACCAGCTTTTTGTCTACCCACACTTTTAAGTTATGTAACTTTTTTTTGGCAGTTGGTTTAATTTAAGAAAGAAGAAGAGAAAATAAGGAAGTATACAGTGGTTGGCCTGACATAAGTGCTGCAATCCATTATGAAAGAACTGGTAACAGGATACCATTTAAAAAAAAAAGTTCAGGGCAGTCAACATGGGATTTCCCTTTTTATAAATTATGCTTGACAAACCTGTTAAATACTATTTTGAGGTTGTAGCTATAATAAAGGGGAACCAGTGGATATGGTATATTTGGATCCTTAATATTTTGCCACATAGGAGGTTATTAAAAAAACTGAATGCATGGAGTTGGAGGCAATATACAGACATGAATTGAGAATTGGTTGACAGAAAAGAGTAGGAAACAAAGGGTTCATTTTGAATGAGAGTCTATGACTAGTGAGCGGTATAGAGATCAGAGCCGAGTCGCATCTAGTCATGACATTTCAAAGATGTGGATGAGAGGACCAAGTGCAATGTGGGTTTGTTGATAATACTAACTCTGTTGCCAATGTGGATTGTGAGGAAGATGCAGAGGTGCTCGAGGGAGTTTATGTAAACTGATGAGCCCAGAGAAGTGTAATACAAGCTGGAAAACATGTGCAATCATCCATTTTGATTTAAAAAAACAAATTTTTAAACAGATTATTTAAGTGGTAAGGAATTGAAAGGTGTTGGCATTCAAAGGAATTTGGGTGTCTTTGTACACAAATCACTACAGATACAGCAGTCAATCAATTAGGAAGGCATATAGGCCAGTGGCTTTTATTGCAAGATAATTTGCATGCAAAAGTAACTAAGTTTATTGGCCAAGTATTCACATACAAGGAATTTTCCTTGGTGCTCCACCCACAAGCAACATGACATACAGTGACAGTTACAAATGACTCAGCGAACACTAAACATTAATAATAATAAAACATTAATGATAAAACACCATTGATCAAGCATGTGAACTAACAAAATACCAGATCAAAGGGAGGCTATAGAATTTTGCCTGTTGAGTCGAGCAACTACTTGTGGATAAAAACTGTTTTTATGTCTGGCTGTGGCAGCTTTGACAGTCCGGAGTCGCCTTCCAGAGGGAAGTGATTCAAAGAGTTTGTGGGCAGGGTGAGAGGGGTCAAGAGATGATCTTACCCGCTCGCTTCCTGGCCCTTGCAGTGTACAGTTCATCAATGGAGGGAAGGTTGCAGCCAATAACCTTCTCAGCTGATCGAACGATTCGCTGCAGCCTCCAGGTGTCGTGCTTGGTGGCTGAGCCAAACCAGACCATGATGGAGAAGGTGAGGACAGACTCTATGATGGCCGTGAAGAATTGGACCATCATTGCCTGTGGCAGATTGTGCTCCTTCAGCTGCCGCAGGAAGTACATCCTCTGTTGTGCCTTTTTGACTGTGGAGTCGATGGTAGCCCCCCACTTAAGGTCCTTGGAGATGATTGTTCCCAGGCATTTAAAAGACTCCACAGATGTGATGTGGTGTTGTTGATGGTGAGTGGGGCGAGGGGAGGGGGAGCTCTGCTAAAGTTGACAATCTACAAAAAGATGTTTTACCACAGTTATACAGAGTCCTGTTGAGATCACACCTGGAAAAATGAAGATGTGTGGTCTTCCTATCCTAGCCAAAGGGAGTACAACAATGTTTCACCCAAACACAAACTGCTAGACGAACGCAGCAGGTCATGTGGCATCTGTGGCAAAAAACTTACTTACTGAGTTACTCCAGTATTTTGTGTTAAGAGCATTGATGGCGGTGTTTTGCAGCATCTCAAGTTTATATGGAGGTAAATCGAGTTAGATGTGAGTGAGCTCAGTACAAGAAAAAGCAAAGGAAATGTGCAAAATAAATTCCAGGACAAGTAATGTATACATTCAGAATTTCACGGAATTGAAAGACCTTTTCTCATTCTTGATAATGTTTGCAAAATCGCAGCTGCAAAACACCACAATACACACCCCGCGCAGTAGCCAACACAACAAGATATGTTATAATACATCACAAATGTTTACTATCATATTGACAGCGCAGATGCTGTTGGAAGCAAAAAATACGGCAAAATATAACTACACACGTTTTAAACAGCATAATAATATTCACTCTGTTGTGTAAACTGATTCCCTATACAGAGGATCTTTAAAGAGCAATATCAAATTCCCAGCAATTTATAGCTTGAATAAGCCTTAAAAGCCTCTACAATAAACAAGAAGGTTTGATGCATCTTATGCGTGTAAGAAGGAACTGCAGATGCTGGTTTAAACCGAAGATAGACACAAAAAACTGGAGTAACTTAGCGGGGCAGACAGCATCTCTGGAGAGAAGGAATGGGTGATGTTTTGGGTCAAGACCCTTCTTCAGACTGGTTAGGGATATGGGAAATGAGATATATAGACAGTGATGTAGAGAGATAAAGAACAATGAACAGAAAATATGCAAAAAAGTAACAATGATAAAGGAAACAGGCCATTGTAAGCTGTTTGTAGGGTGAAAATGAGAAGCTAGTCTCATCAAGTCTAACAAGAGATCTACTCTGGAACTCCCTCGCAAACTGTACCTTCACCTGAAGGATCACAACACCACCTTCTTGAGGGCAATTACGAATGTGCAATAAATACCCGACTTTTGTATAGTTTGAACTGAAAACACCAGAGAGAATATCTCTGAAAATCTATTGCTAGACATGGCTCAGTTCCCTCTAAAATGAATACATTAAAAAAAAAATATTCTAGATAATTTTACATTAATTTATGCTGGTTAAAGATGAGCAAAATTTGTAGGACTCTTCAGATAATAGAGATTAAAAAAACACACAAATCAGGCTTCCTATTGTATTTTTTAGGCTTCAATCAAAATAGTTCTTTCATGTGGAGCATGAAAGACTATTCTACAGAGAAACTGCCAAACGAAAGTTTTTTTTAAATCCACAGTGTCTATCATATTACCTGGGGACTGAACATTTATTAATTCACATGAAGACCCTTGTCTCTTTCCAAGCTTTTGGATAATGGACCATTAAACGGAACGTAAATCTCATGCAGGAAAATGACAAAAAGATAGAAACATGAATAGGGCCTTAAAAACCTCAAGCTTGTTATGCCATTCAGTTCAATCATGGCTGATCTGTGTTTTAAACAACATTCATTTGCCTTGGTTCCAAAATGATCAATATCAATGCCATACAAAAATATTCTGCCTTTTGAAATTTTTGATTGAACCCAAGAATTATTTTATTTAGTGCAGTATTCCAGATTCCTCACATTACATTCTAATATGTGTTATCTGTTATCACTGCTGAATGAATTTAAGTTTATGCTTCTATGCTTGATTGAAGTTCATTGGTACAGGATTTCAAACAACCACCCCTTCTTCTCTCTACTTTTTGGTTTCTATGGAAACTGATTATATCAGCATCCATCCATTCCATTGCATTGTCCAATAAATGTTTGTTCTCCGCTTCATCTAATAACTTATTCCATATCACTGATGCACTGTGGAACAAACTCAGAAACAAACCATGTGATTTGAACTGGTGACCAAAAATAAAATAAATTACTTTAAAGCTGTTATTTCTCCACGAGATAACATGAAAGCATTGTGGTGAAATCTTCGGCTTTAATCAAGTCACAGAGGGACTCAGCATGAAAACAAGCCCTTCTGCCCAGCAAGTCTGTGCTGACCATAAACTACATATTTGCAGTAATCCTACATGAAACTCTTTTTATTCTCCTACATTTTCATCAATTCCCTCCAGATTCTACAAATCACCAACACATCAAGGGCAATTTACAGTGATCAATTAACTTACCAACGTGCATGGGACAGATAAGTTGCATCCCAGAGTACTTAAGGAAGTAGCCGCAGAAATAGTGGATGCATTAGTGATAATTTTTCAAAACTCTTTAGATTCTGGAGTAGTTCCTGAGGACTGGAGGGTAGCTAATGTAACCCCACTTTTTAAAAATGGAGGGAGAGAGAAAACGGGGAATTACAGACCAGTTAGTCTAACATCGGTGGTGGGAAAAATTCTGGAGTCAGTTATTAAAGATGGGATAGCAGCACATTTGGAAAGTGGTGAATTCATTGGACAAAGTCAGCATGGATTTATGAAAGGTAAATCATGTCTGACGAATCTTATAGAATTTTTCGAGGATGTAACTAGTAGAATGGATAAGGGAGAACCAGTGGATGTGTTATATCTGGACTTTCAGAAGGCTTTTGACAAGGTTCCACATAAGAGATTAGTATGCAAACTTAAAGCATTGGGGGTTCAGTATTGATGTGGATAGAGAACTGGCTGGCAGACAGGAAGCAAAGAGTAGGAATAAACGGGTCCTTTTCACAATGGCAGGCAGTGACTAGTGGGGTACCGCAAGGCTCAGTGCTGGGACCCCAACTATTTACAATATATATTAATGATCTGGATGAGGGAATTGACTGAAACATCTCCAAGTTTGCGGATGACACGAAGCTGGGGGGCAGTGTTAGCTGTGAGGAGGATGCTAGGAGGCTGCAAGGTGACTTGGATAGGTTGGGCGAGTGGGCAAATGCATGGCAGATGCCGTATAATGTGGATAAATGTGAGGTTATCCACTTTGGTGGAAAAAAACAGGAAAGTAGACTTTTATCTGAATGGTGGCCAATTAGGAAAAGGGAAGATGCAACGAGACCTGGGTGTCATGGTACACCAGTCATTGAAAGTAGGAATGCAGGTGCAGCAGGCAGGGAAGAAAGCAAATGGTATGTTAGCATTCATAGCAAAAGAATTTGTATAAGAGCAGGGAGGTTCTACTGCAGTTGTACAGGGCCTTGGTGAGACCACACCTGGAGTATTGCGTACAGTTTTGGTCTCCTAATCTGAGGAAAGACATTCTTACCATAGAGGGAGTACAGAGAAGGTTCACCGGACTTATTCCTGGGATGGCAGGACTTTCATATGAAGAAAGACTGGATAGACTCGGCTTGTACACGCTAGAATTTAGAGGATTGAGGGGAAGATTGATAGAAACTTACAAAATTCTTAAGGGGTTGGACAGGCTAGATGTAGGAAGATTATTCCCGATGTTGGGGAAGTCCAGAACTAGGGGTCACAGTTTAAGGATAAGAGTCTTTTAGGACCGAGATGGAGAAAATCATCTTTTACACAGAGAGTGGATAGACTCGGCTTGTACACGCTAGAATTTAAGAGATTGAGGGGGGAGATTATAGAAACTTACAAAATTCTTAAGGGGTTGGACAGGCTAGATGCAGGAAGATTGTTCCCGATGTTAGGGAAGTCCAGGACAAGGGGTCACAGCTTAAGGAAGGGGGAAATCCTTTAAAACCGAGATGAGAGAAAAACTTTTTTCACACAGAGAGTGGTGAATCTCTGGAACTATTTTAGCCAGTTCATTGGCTATATTTAAGTTAGATGTGGCCCTTGTGGCTTAGGGGATCAGGGGGTATGGAGAGAAGGCAGGTACGGGATACCGAGTTGGATGATCAGCCATGATCATATTGAATGGCGGTGCAGGCTCGAAGGGCCGAATGGCCTACTCCTCCACCTAATTTCTATGTTTCTATGAGTGGTGAATCTGTGGAATTCTATGCCACAGAAGGTAGTTGAGGCCAGTTCATTGGCTATATTTAAGAGGGAGTTAGATGTGGCCCTTGTGGCTAAGGGGATCAGGGGGTAGGGAGAGAAGGCAGGGATGGGATACTGAGTTGGATGATCAGCCATGATCATATCGAATGGCGGTGCAGGCTCGAAGGGCCGAATGGCCTACTCCCGCACCTATTTTCTATATTTGTACGTCTTTGGGATGTGGGAACAAATTAGAACACCCACTGTCTCCAGGGAGAATGTGTAATTTCCACATGCAGGCAGCACCCAAAAGATTAATGAATCAAGGGGATGAAGAGGGAGCGGTCCTTGCAGAAACTTGAAAATTGGTGGGGATGGGAAGATGTGATTGGTGGTGGGATAATGTTGAATGTAGCAGAAATGCCAGAAAATGTGTTGGAAGTGGAGGCTTTTGGGATGAAAAGTAAAGCACCAGGGAACTCTGTCCTTGTTCCATCTGGGGGCGGGAAGGGGGAGTGAGAGCAGAATTACAAGACACAGAGGAGACACAGGTATGGGATCCATCTGTGTCATTAGGAAGGGAAACCACATTTACTAATGAAAGAGGGCATCTTGGATGCATTTCGTTGTCTCTGGCATCTTGGATGTTTTAGAATGGAAAGCCTCATCTTGGGAGCAGTAACAGTGGAGTTAGAGAAATTCAGAGTAAGGTAGATGCAAAATACTCATCGGGTGAGGCAGCATCTCTGTCGAAACTGATGTGAGGGTGCAGGGGGTGGGAAGAAGAAAGGAAGAGGTGGAGACAGTAGGTTGAGGGAGAGTTGGGAAGTGGAGTAGAAAGCAGGGACTTTCTGAAATTAGAGGTCAATTTTCATACCGCTGGGGTGTAAACTGCCCAAAGTTTACACACCAGTGGTGACAATGCTGGAGAAAATCAGCGGGTGAGGCGGTATCTATGGAGCGAAGGAATGGGCGAGGTTTCTGGTCGAGACCCTTCTTCAGACTGATGTCGGGGGGGGGGGGGGGGTCGGGAAAAAGAAAGGAAGAGGCGGAGACAGTAGGCTGTGGGAGAGCTGGGAATGGGAGGGGAAGGAGGAAGAAAGCAAGGACTACCTGAAATTGGAGAAGTCAATGTTCATACTGATGGGGTGTAAACTACCCAAGCAAAATATGAGGTACTGTTCCTCCAATTTGTGGCAGGACTCACTCTGGCCATGGAGGAGGCCCAGGACAGAAAGGTCAGATTCAGAATAGGGGGAGGAGCTGAAGTGCTGAGCCGCCGGGAGATCAGGTTTGTTATTGCGAACTGAGTGTAGGTGTTGTGCGAAGCGATCGCCAAGCCTTAGTCTCACTGAGGTTGATCATACGCTGAATAATCCAACCAGAATTTTGTTTGGAAGTGGAAAGAAATAATAGAAATTACATTCTTTGCAACGTGTAAAAGGAGATGAGATACTGTATTGTAATTTTGCTGCATGCATGTCATTGTGGTATATATATCATGTCTTGATTGGTGAATATGTTTAGTTTGTGACTTTATTTGAAGCAGAAATAATATGTGAATGCTTCATTGACCATAATTCTTACTGGTAACTACGCACTTCGTCCGAGCACATTATCGCACATCATGCAAGCCATCTTAAATTACCACCTAAACTGTCATTTGGCAACCTAAAAAGCTGCCTAGGTTGCCCGGCTGGCAACAGGGAATAAAAGTTAAGCGAGAGCCCTGACACAGAATGTACTACAATGGAAATGTACTACAGATATAGTAGCAATGCTTAAGAGACATTTAGACAAACAAACAGGCAGTAAATAACAGATACAGACCAGGTGAAGACAAGTGGGATTAGTTTGACTTGGCATCATGATCAGCGCAGGCATAGTGGGCTGAAGGGTCTGTTCCTCTGCTGTACTATACTGTTTCTATGTTGCCTCTAGCCGCGCAACTGTACCATTTCTATGCAAACTCCATCCAGCATCTAAGTAATTTTCCTAGAGAGGGTTAGGAACATCCAAAAGCTGCTGAATCTCCAGAGTTCCTATAACCTAACTGACAAAGACAATAGATGCAGGAGTAGGCCATTCGGTCCTTCGAGCCAGCACCACCATTCACAGTGATCATGGCTGATAATCCACAATTAGTACCCCGTTCCTGCCCATATCCCCATATCTTTAAGAACTATTTAACTCTTTCTTTAAAGCATCCAGAGATGAGGCAGAGAATTCCACAGATTCACAACTCTCGGGGTGAAAACATTTTGCTTCATCTACATTCTAAATGGCCTACCACTTATTTTTAAACTGTGGCTCCTGGTTCTGGACTCCCCCAACATCGGGAAAAATGTTTCCTACCTCTAGCGTGTCTAATCCCTTAATAATCTTATATGTTCCAATAAGATCCCCTCTCATCCTAAATTCCAGTGTCTGCAAGCCCAGTTGCTTTATTCTAGCAACATATGACAGGCCCGCCATCCATGGAAATAACCTCGTGAACCCACGCTGCAGTCGCCCAATAGCAAGAATGTCCTTCCTCAAATTTGGAGACCAAAGCTTAAAAAAAATTGTAATGTATCTAAATCATTAATGTATTTTGTAAATATCTGCGGTCCCAGCATGGAGCTTTGCGGTGCCCCACTAGTCACTGGTAACAAGAAAGCCTATGTGGTAAGTTTCAACTGTTCTTTTTCAGAACACTTAGGACAAAAAGAATCAGTAAAAGGAAAACCAAAAGGAAGCATATATTCTAAATATGTATTACTCAGAATGAGAGTGATACAAATGAAATAGAAACTAGAATCAGTCCCAGATTTCATGGTCCACTCAGGGTTATGAAATTTAGCATTTGACTTGACAAGTTATTGCAAATCACAAACACCAAAAGCGCAGAGAAAAGGATGCAGATGTCCCAAACCACAGAACAATCAAATATACTACAACCTAAAAGTACTTCAAAAGATGTTAAGTTTATATTTCATTTTAGATAATAAGCTGCATTTTATAAGCAAGATTCGAAAGATTTTACTTCCACTTCAGTAAAGTTGCGCCTCAATCACTTTAGTTTCAAATAAGAGTTTATTTGCTTGGTTTCCAATTACAAAACATAATCACATTTTAGCTGCAAATATCACCTTCTCCAAACAGTCCGAATCAAAGTATCTTTGGTCCGAATATATGTCTGGAGGCAAGCAATAGGTTCCTAAATCCCATCATCTCCTATCCCCAATCCAAACTTCATCATTACCAAAAATCATAGAGCGGTGAGGCAGTAGCTCTACCAGCTGGGCCGCTCTATGATCTTTGATCATTATAATATCCTTTTCCCTTGAATCAGAATACTGACGAGCTAAGTGCTCTATCTCTATTATACTAAAACTCTTCCCTTTGTTCTCAATAATTTAAATGTCTGTGAGCCAGGGTTTTGTTGGCTTTCTTTTAACCTGCTTAATTTGTATCTTCCAAACGCTTGGCCACAGCCTTCCCATTTGCACAAATGCTACTCACATTTTCTCCCCCGGATACATGTCTTCCTGTCGCATTTCAACCTATATTTCTCAAGTTATTAACCTTTTAAAAACAGCTTCAAAATATTAAAGTTTTCAACTTTCTAATATTGAAGAAAGAAATGCCGACTGACATCACAATACATTCACACGCTCCGGGCGAGAGGGGCACTCCAGCATTCAACCCACTTGGCCCAGCTGGGATCCCTCGTCCTCTCCATCTCTATCCTCCCCTCCCCCCCCCCCCCCCCCCCCCACTCTATCTCACCCCCCCCTCACACCCCCCCTCCAGTACTCGAACCCCGCTCGGCCCCGCTGGGACCCATTCGGCCCGCACGCTCGGCTCTGCGCACAAAAGGAGGGCTACAAGCACTGGATTCGGGACGAGGAGCCCATCGTGGAGATACATCGGCTTCATTACCGTGACCCCTATGGCTCCAAAGGAGAGTTTGAAGGGTTTGTGGCGGTGGTGAACAAGGACATGAGTGCCAAGTTCACCCAGCTGGTGGCCTCTGCTGAGCGGCTGCTGCCACAGCTACCCTCGCCCCAGCCCTTTGAAAAGGCCCGACTTCACCTCCCTCGACGTGCTCACCTTCGCTGGAAGATCACGACAAGGACCTGTACATCAAGTGGAAAGGCCCCTCCTTCGAAGTCCAGGTCGGCCTTCACGAGCTGCTGGGTCACGGCAACAGGAAGCTCTTCGTCCAGGACAGGGGTCTCCGAACTATGGCCCGTGGGGCACATCAGGCCCGCCAAGAGATTTTATCCGGCCCGCAGCAAGCTCAGCACAGGACGGAGCGTGTGTCCGTTATGGGCCAGTCCCACTTAGGCGACTGCAGGAAACTTGGTCATGGGTGGTTACCAGGGAGTCGCCTTCATGATCGTGAGGAGTTCCTGCATTCTGGGAACTAGTCTTCTGTAAAAGTGTAACTTTGGGACACCTGTTCCCACCTCTGTAAAACTGTTTAACACTGCCTTTGTACAATCGCTGCTGAAACCCCCTGCTGCATTTTATTTACCTGCACAATTAACTACATCGACGCATTTCTGGAGGACTTTCTCATTCTATTTTCCATAAACCATTTGGGGTGGTACAGTGGCACAGCGGTGGAACGGCTGCCTTACAGCACTGGAGAACCAGGTTTGAGCCCGAGTACCGGTGCTGTCTGTGTGGAGTTTGAATATTTTCCCTGTGATTGTGTGGGTTTTCTCCGGGTGCTCCGGTTTTCTTCCACATTCCAAAGACATGAAGGTTTGCAGGTTAATTGGCTTGTGTAAATTGTCCCTTGTGTGTATGAAAGAACTAGTGTATGGATGCTCACTGGTGACGTGGTCTGAAGGGCCCATTTCCCCACTGTCTCTCCAAACTAGGCTAAACGTGAACTCGCATTAATTGCTGCTTAGGATCCATCTTGCTAGTCCCATCCACCCACCTCCAGTACTAGCTGACCCACACTGGTTTGGATTTAAACATACATTTGATTCTAATTGTTTCCTAATCTCTCCTTGATCAAAATCTCTAATCCTTTGCAGCACAATGACCCTCAAAGTCATTAGTGCGCCTTAACTCCTGCTTCTTGGGGTTCTCAAATCTTCCACAGTTTTATCAATGATGGCCACGTTCTCCAAAAACCCCTTTGAACTGAATTCAAAGATACAACTTATTCGGCCCACTAAGTCCTTGCCGACCATCACCCAACTATTCATCCCAGTTCTATGTAATCCCACTTTCACATCCACTCTCTAAACATTAGGGGCAATTGATAAAAGACAGATAATCTGCTAAATCACACGTCTTTGGGATGTGGGAGGAAACTAGAACATTCAGAAGAAACCAACACGGTCAGAGGGAGAACGTGAAAACTCCACACATGACAACACCCAAGGTCAGGATTGAACCCAGGTCTCTGGCAATGTGAGGTAGTAGCTCGACCAGCTGTGTCCTTCTAAATTTACTTTTACTCTCCTTTAAACCAGGACTGGAGATGTTATTTTTGGAACAAAAGTGAAAGAAGGTAAATTTAATTGAGGTATATAAAATTAAAAGCTCGGTGTCAAATTTTATTTGATCATACTCCTCCAATAACATTTATTTAAAAAATGCTAAATTTAGATATAGATCATTGTGCATGCCTTTAAGTATGCTAGAAAGCAAATTACATGCAGGGAAATACTTTTAAAGTTCAGTCACAGTTACATTTGTACACGGCAAATACTCAGTGACACTGAAAAACAAAGTGCTGTAGTAACTCAACGTTTCGATTCTGGATATTTCTTCAAACAATCATTATTTTAAAAAATGTTAGCCAGGACATTGATGATAATTCTCCTGCTCTTCTTTGACATAGCCTGGGGAATCTTTCATAAACAATCGGGGGCAGTACACAGGCCTCGGTCTCATACAAAAAATTACACCTCAGTCACAGAAGCCTGGTTGACAAGATATTAAAAGATACTCAAATGCTGTCATTTTAAGGAGCACCTAAAAAGGGCAGATGAACAAGCACGAGCAGGCAATGATTTTAAACATAGCAACAAAGTATAAACATTACGACACAAAGTGCTGGTGTACATTACTTCGTAGAAAAATTAGTAGATTTAAAAAAAATCACAAACTCGTAAAAAGTTCTGATGAAAAGTGATATTTCTGAAATATTAACACTGTTGTTGCTGCTGAGTATCTCCTATGTTTCCTAACAACCTATTTGTTCTACTTCTGCAAGGAGATATTACGACAGACAATAAACAAGCAATGCCTTAACAGGAGAAATCACAGCTGCAATAAAAAATAAAGTAAAAAACAAGCCAACAACTCATTAACTGTAACTATTAAGTCATGTGACATAGAAACAGGCCCAACTCATCCGATCAAGGTGACCCATCCAAGCTAGTCCCATTTGCCCATATTTAGCCCATATCCCTCCAAACCTTTCATATCCATGTACCTGACCAAATGACTTTCAAATATTATTATTGTACCTGCCTCAACTACTTCCTCTGGCAGCTCATTCCATATAACCGCCATCCCGTGTAGAAAAAGTTACTGCTAAATTCCCACCCCACCACCTTAAACCTATGTCCTCTGATTCTTGATTCCCCTACTCTGGGTAAAAGGCTCAGTGCATTCAACTCATGATTTTATACACCTCAGTAAGATTCACCCTCAACCTCCTGCACTCCAAGGAATAGAGTCCTCGCCTAGTGTAGGTAGACACAAAATGCTGGAGTAACTCAGAGGGACAGACAGGCAGCATCTCTGGAGAAATGGAATGGGTGACGTTTCGGGTCGAGACAATAGATGCAGGAGTAAGCCAGCACCGCCATTCAATGTGATCATAGCTGATCATCTACAATCAGTAGCCCGTTCTTGCCTCCTCCCCATATCCCGACTCCGCTATTTGTAAGAGCCCTATCTAGCTCTCTCTTGTAAGCATCCAGAGAACCAGCCTCCACCGCCCTCTGAGACAGAGAATTCCACAGACTCACCACTCTCTGTGAGAAAAAAAGTGTTTCCTCGTCTCAGTTCTAAATGGCTTACTCCTTAGTATTCAGACCCTTCTTCAGACCCGGACTTCCAAGTCCTAACTTGCCCAGCCACTCCCTATCCACTCTGCAATTGTCTGTAGGATCGACGAGTTGTTTTCAGTTATCAGTTTTTGTTTTTTTAGGTGATTGGAGCAGAATTTGGCCATTCGGCCCATCGAGTCTACACCGCCCGCCACTCTATCTGTCCCTCCTAACCCCATTCTCCCGCCTTCTCCCTGTAACCCCTGACACCAGTGCTGATCAGGAACCTATCTATCTATCTATCTATGTATCTCTGTCTTGGTTGGGGTAAGTTTTGAGGCGGCGCTGCTTCCCCAGGGCCGGACCTTTACCTCAGGTTCATCGGTCTGAGCCGCACCGCCACCTTCACCGAGGCCATGATTCATCACTTCCACCTTTCCAACGCCGGCGCCTCTCAAAGTGTTTGTTTACAACTGTTGGGTGCGGTGGACAGCGATCACGGGGCGTTTAAAACTTTCTGCACCACTCGGATCCGGCGCCGCCATCATCAACATCACCCGCGCGCTGCCGTTACCAACGGCCGCCAACTGGCGCCCGGTCCAGATCGAGCCGTAAACGCCAACCGCGCCCCGCGAGGCCCAAAACACCGCGGTACGTCCCGCCCACTCTCCTCCCCAACCCTCATTGGCCGACCGCGGCTGTGATTGACGGCGTGGCTCACCATTCACGACGGCCGTCCAGCCCGGGGCGGTGATTGACGGCACAACCCACCACTCACGGCGTACGTTCTGCCCCGGGGGGGCGGTGGGATTCCGCCATCCGTCCCCGCCCTCCCTCCCGTTGCCCCGGCAACGCCGTCGCTGCGCACAGTCGGACAGCAGCGAGTGTCATGGCGGCCGCAGGTGTGTGGCTTGTCCAGGCGACGTTGCTGCAACTTCACACACTCCTCTCGCAGGATGATGACTCAATCCCGGCAACGCCGATGATGAGAATTTTCTTTAGTCAGATGGTGGTGAATCTGTGAAATTCTTTGCCACAGACGGCTACAAGATACAAGATACAAGATACATTTAATTGTCATTTGGACCCCTTGAGGTCCAAACGAAATGTCGTTTCTGCAGCCATACATTACAAACACAGAGACCCAAGACACAACACAATTTACATAAACATCCATCACATCGCTGTGATGGAAGGCCAAATAACTTATCTCTCCAATGTCAGAGTCAAAGTCAAGCCCCCGGCTGGCGATGGCGATTGCCCTTGAGGCAAACGTCGCTGCGCACAGTCGGACAGCAGCGAGTATCATGGCGGCCGCAGGTGTGTGGCTTGTCCAGGCGACGTTGCTGCAACTTCACACACTCCTCTCGCAGGATGATGACTCAATCGTTCCATGAACGCCAGGTATTCATACAACAGTACAGCACCAGCAATAGGCTTTTCGGCCCGCAATGTCTTTAGGAAGGAGATGATGAGAATTTTCTTTAGTCAGATGGTGGTGAATCTGTGAAATTCTTTGCCACAGACGGCTGTGGAAGCCAAGTCAGTGGATATTATAAAAGGTACACAAAAAAGCTGGAGAAACAGTGGGTGCAGCAGCATCTATGGAGCGAAGGAAATAGGCAACGTTTCGGGCCAAAACCCTTCTTCAGACTGATGGGGGGGCGAGGAGAAGAAAGGAAAAAGGAAGAGGAGCCCTGGGGATGGGAGAAGACAGCAGGAGGGCAGAGGAAGGGGAGGGGACAGCAAGGACTAACAAAATTGGGAGAATTCAATGTGAATGCCCCCAGGATGCAGACTCCCCAAGCAGACGGAATATGAGGCGCTGTTCCTCCAATTTCCGGTGTTGCTCGCTCTGGCCATGGAGGAGACCCAGGACAGAGAGGTCGGATACGGAGTGGGAGGGGGAGTTGAAGTGCTGAGCCACCGGGAGGGCAGGTTGGTTATTGCGGACCGAGCTGAGGTGTTCGGCGAAACGATCGCCCAACCTCCGCTTGGTCTCACCGATATAGATCTGCTGACATCTCGAGCAGCGGATGCAATAGATGAGGTTGGAGGAGATGTAGGTAAACCTCTGTCGCACCTGGAACGACAGCTTGGGTCTTTGAATGGAGTCGAGGGGGGAGGTAAAGGGACAAGTTGCGGTTGCAAGGGAAAGTGCCCGGGGAGGGGGTGGTACGGGAGGGAAGGGAAGAATTGACAAGGGAATATTATAAAAGGACTGGACAAGCTAGATGCAGGAAAAATGTTCCCAATGTTGGGCGAGTCCAGAACCAGGGGGCACAGTCTTAGAATAAAGGGGAGGCCATTTAAGACTGAGGTGAGAAAAAACTTTTTCACCCAGAGAGTTGTGGAATTCCCTGCCACAGAGGGCAGTGGAGGCCAAATCACTGGATGGATTTAAGAGAGAGTTAGATAGAGCTCTAGGGGCTAGTGGAATCAAGGGATATGGGGAGAAGGCAGGCACAGGTAATTGATCAGCCATGATCGCAATGAATGGAGGTGCTGGCTGGAAGGGCCGAATGGCCTCCTCCTGTACCTATTTTCTATGTTTCTGTGATATATTTGAGGCAGGGATAGTTAGATTCTTGATTAATACGGTTGTCAGGGGATATAGGGAAAAGGCACGAGAATGGGGTTGAGAGGAAAAGATAGATCAGCCGTGATTGAATGATGAAGTAGATTTGATGGGCCTGATTCTGCCCCTATAATTTATGAATGTCTGTGCCGATCATGATGCCAAGATCAACTCTTATGAATAAGTTTATTGGCCAAGTATGTACTCATACAAGGAATTTGCCTTGGTGCTCCGCTCGCAAGTAACAACACGACATACAGAAACAAATAAGAATGACGCATAAAAAATTATACATTAATAATAAAACATTATAGTTTAAACATGTGAATGAAATAAAATACCAGAGGAAAAGGAGGCTACAGACTTTTGGTTATTGAGTAGTACTGCTGGTGAAAAAAAGCTGTTTTTATGTCTGGCTGTGGCGGCTATGACAGTCCGGAGTCGCCTTCCAGACGGAAGTGCTTCAAAGCGTTTGTGGCCAGGGTGAGAGGGATCAGAGATGATCTTGTCCGCTCGCTTCCTGGCCCTTGCAGTGTACAGTTCGTCAATGGGGGGCGAGTTGCAGCCAACAACCTTCTCAGCTGATCGGACGATTGCTGCAGCCTGCGGATGTCGTGCTTGGTGGCTGAGCCAAACCAGACCATGATGGAGAAGGTGAGGACAGACTCTACGATGGCAGTATAGAATTGGACCATCATTGCCTATGGCAGATTGTGTTTCTCTAGCTGCCGTAGGAAGTACATCCTCTGTTGGGCCTTTTTGACTGTTGAGTCGATAGTGGCCTCCCATTTCAGGTCCTTGGAGATGATGGTTCCAAGGAACTTAAAATACTCCACAGATGTGACTGATGTTGTTGATGGTAAGTCGGAGGGGGGGAGGGGGAGCTCTCCTAAAGTCTACTATCAATTCCACTGTCTTAAGAGCATTGAGCTCCAGGTTGGAACAAAGGCACCAGGACGCCAGCTGTGTCACTTCTTGTCTGTAGGTAGATTCCTCCCCATCCTGGATCAGTCTAATCAAGGTTGTGATGTCCACAAACTTGAAAAGCTTGACAGAGGAGTCTGTGGAGCTGCAGTCATTGGTGTAGAGAGAGTAAAGGAGAGGAAAGAGTACGCAGCCTTGCGGTGCTCCTATGCTGAGGATCTGTGGGTACGAGATGTGCTTTCCCAGCCTCACATGCTGCTTCCTGTCTGTCAGGAAGTTGGTGATCCACTGACAGAGGGGTTCAGGCACAGTGAACTTGGAGAGTTTGGAGTGTAGTAGCTCTGGCACAATGGTGTTGAATGCAGAGCTAAAATCAACAAACAAAATCCTGCAGGAAGGAACGGCGGAGAGAAGGAATGGGAAACGTCACCCAATTCTTCCACCTGTACATATCCACATCCTTCCATTTTTTCCCCTACACTCCCTACAATCAGTCTGAAGAAAGATACCCACCAGAAACGTCACCTATCCATGTTCTCCATAGATGCTACCTGACCCTGCTGAGTTACTCCAGTATCTTGTGTCTATGTAGCTGGTATCAGGCAACAGAATCATCCTACCACAACCGGAGAGCAGTCCTGAGCTACTATCTGCCTCATTGGAGACTCTTGGACTATCTATGATCAGACAGGAAGGCCGTCAGCATCCATAAAGACTCCTCACACCCTTGTAATGGACTGTTCGAACTACGTCCCTCCGGCAGACGTTACAAAGCCTTCTACGCCCGAACCTCCAGACTCAGGAACAGCTTCATTTCCAGAGCTATAGCGTCTCTGAACCGACCCTGCTGAGTGCCCCCCACCCCCCCCCTGGACTGTCTCCCTCGGATGGTCACGTCGCATAGACACATTTGCACTTTAGTCTATTTGAACTGTTTTGACTATTTGACTGTTCTTTTTACAATCCATGTTCTCGGGGTATATAAATCTAAATTTATTAGTTATTTATGTTATGACATCGGATGGAAGCTGCATACCAAATTTCGTTGCGCTTATGTGTAATGACAATAAAAGATATTATTATTATTATTATTACTTACTGGCTTTATCTTTCACTTAGAAACATAGAAAACATAGAAATTAGGTGCAGGAGTAGGCCATTCGGCCCTTCGAGCCTGCACCGCCATTCAATATGATCATGGCTGATCATCCAACTCAGTATCCCGTACCTGCCTTCTCTCCATACCCCCTGATCCCCTTAGCCACAAGGGCCACATCTAATTCCCTCTTAAATATAGCACTTAATGTTATTCACTTTATTCCCTTTATCATGTATCTGTACGTACACTGTCAATAGCTTGATTGTAATCATATATTGTCTTTCCGCTGACTGGTTAGCGCACAACAAAAGCTTTTCACTGTACCTCGGTACACGTGACAATAAACGAAACTACACTATATCTTTGGTATAATGTAGCTCTATATATTCATATATCCATATGCCTATCCAAAAGTTTCTTAAACTCCATTATCTATCTGCTTCCACCACCACCCCTGGCAGTACGTTCCAGGCACTCGCCACCTTCTGTATTAAAAAAACTTGTCCCGCAGATCTCCTTTAAATTTTGTTCCTCTCACCTTAAAGCTGTATCATAGAAACATAGACATAGAAATTAGGTGCAGGAGTAGGCCATTCGGCCCTTCGAGCCTGCACCGCCATTCAATATGATCATGGCTGATCATCCAACTCAGTATCCCGTACCTGCCTTCTCTCCATACCCCCTGATCCCCTTAGCCACAAGGGCCACATCTAACTCCCTCTTAAATATAGCCAATGAACTGGCCTCAACTACCCTCTGTGGCAGAGACCTCCAGAGATTCACCACTCTCTGCGTGAAAAAAGTTCTTCTCATCTCGGTTTTAAAGGATTTCCCTCTTATCCTTAAGCTGTGACCCCTTGTCCTGGACTTCCCTAACATCGGGAACAATCTTCCTTGCATCTAGCCTGTCCAACCCCTTAAGAATTTTGTAAGTTTCTATAAGATCCCCTCTCAATCTCCTAAATTCTAGAGAGTATAAACCAAGTCTATCCAGTCTTTCTTCATAAGACAGTCCTGACATCCCAGGAATCAGTCTGGTGAACCGTCTCTGCACTCCCTCTATGGCAATAATGTCCTTCCTCAGATTTGGAGACCAAAACTGTACGCAATACTCCAGGTGTGATCTCACCAAGACCCTGTACAACTGCAGTAGAACCTCCCTGCTCCTATACTCAAATCCTTTTGCAATGAAAGCTAACATACCATCCGCTTTCTTTACTGCCTGCTGCACCTGCATGCCTACCTTCAATGACTGGTGTACCATGACACCCAGGTCTCGCTGCATCTCCCCCTTTCCCAATCGGCCACCATTTAGATAATAGTCTGCTTTCACGTTTTTGCCACCAAAATGGATAACCTCACATTTATCCACATTATACTGCATCTGCCAAACATTTGCCCACTCACCCAGCCTATCCAAGTCACCTTGCAGTCTCCTAGCATCCTCCTCACAGCTAACACTGCCCCCCAGCTTAGTGTCATCCGCAAACTTGGAGATATTGCCTTCAATTCCCTCATCCAGATCATTAATATATATTGTAAATAGCTGGGGTCCCAGCACTGAGCCTTGCGGTACCCCACTAGTCACTGCCTGCCATTGTGAAAAGGACCCGTTTACTCCTACTCTTTGCTTCCTGTTTGCCAGCCAGTTCTCTATCCACATCAATACTGAACCCCCAATGCCTTGTGCTTTAAGTTTGTATACCAAGTTTGTATCCTCCAGTCTTTAACATTTCCATCTTTGGACAAAGGTTCTGACTGTCTACCATGTGCCTCATAATTTTATATCATTCCATCAGGTCTCCCCTCAGCCCCCCGATTCACCAGAAAATATACCACAATCCACTTTTTGCTCAACCTGTCCTTATAAGTAGACCTCCTTATAAGTAATACCATGTAATCCAGGCAGCATTCTGTAAACCTATATATTCTCCCCAAAGCCTGCATATCCTTCCTGCAATGGGACGACCAGAACTGAACACAATATTCCAAATGTGGTCTAACCAAAATCCTCCATGGCTACAACATAATTTCATGACACTTATACTCAATGCCCTGACCGATGATGGCGTCCCATGCACCTTTACTTCTCATCTACTTGATTCATTACCATTTACTTCATTTCCTAAAGGAACACAAAATCGAAACCTATAAAGTACGAAAGTAAGTAAGTAAGTAATTTTTATTTATATAGCACGTTTAAATCAACTTGCGTTGAAACCAAAGTGCTTTACATAGAAGAAATTAGGTTTCCATACATCCATAAAAAATTTAAAAAAATTAAAATTACACAACACACTATAGAATTTAACATGAACATCCACTGTGAGGAAAGGCACTAAAAAGTTCAGTCCTCTTCCTCTGTGTTCACCCGAGGTCGGAGCCTATTTGAGGCCTCCGCAGTCGCCGCAACGGCAGCCCGATGTTACAGCCCTTCTCGCCGGATGATGGAGTTCCAGCATCGGGAGAACACTCTTCAGCTGCTTGGAGTGTCTTGAACGGCCACTTCCTCCCTGGAGACCGAAAAAGGACTGATCGAATTAAATCAAATAGCTTTTGTTCGGAATTGACAGTTGAAGGCTGGATAGGAGAAACTAAAGTAGGGCATATGGCTTGAGTCTGCTCCTTTATTCATTGTCATGGGTGATTTGTTACCTGATCTAATTTCCCACCTGATGATATGTCCCTTCATCCAAAATATAACAATGTCAGCTTTGAATTCCCATTTCTAAATGTTTGATGGTTACACAAAAAAGCTGGAGAAACTCAGCGGGTGCAGCAGCATCTATGGAGCGAAGGAAATAGGCAACGTTTCGGGCCGAAACCCTTCTTCAGACTGATTCTTGGGCGGGGACAAGAAAGGAAAAAGGTGAGCTCCAGCTTTATTGTCCACTGAGTTTCTCCAGCTTTTTTTGTCCGCTGAGTTTCTCCAGCTTTTTTGTCCGCTGAGTTTCTCCAGCTTTTTTGTCCGCTGAGTTTCTCCAGCTTTTTTGTGTAACCTGATGCTGCTGCACCCGCTGAGTTTCTCCAGCTTTTTTGTGTAACCTTCGATTCTCCAGCATCTGCAGTTCCTTCTTAAACTCTAAATGTTTGATGTTCCCCAACCTTTATCTAACATTGGTTTACTATTCTTATCAAATCTCACAGCATATTTCCCCATATGATACTTCATCTACCATCTTCTTTTCCCAAAATGTAACCTATCTGTGTCCTTTGTAAACTCTCAGTATTATCCTCACAGCTTATTCTTGCTGCTTGTTTTCTGCCAACAGCAAAACTGGGCATATTACTTTCTGTCTATTTATCAGCCTGTTATGCAAATACGTGGTAGCCTAATACTGAATACGTTGAAACTGACTGTCAATGTGACAAATGCATATTAATCCCTAATCTTTAATGTCTGTCCTTTATTGCCATCTATTTCTGTTAATACATAACACATTAAACAAGGAAGGTGTCTTTTATATAAAACTCTCATCAAATGCCTTTAGAAAATACAGATATAGAACATAGAACAATACAGCACAGGAACCGACCAGCCCCAATGCCCATGTAAGATATTAAATGGTCCCTCCCTTTCAACCCTGCTAATAAGCGAGTTCGGTATTCCGAAAAATGCTAGGAATCATGCGATTTGTCAAAGGTCATTCGCGATAAAGAAAAAGTGAACGGCGCTGTCTGTATAAACTGTATAAATTCTTATCTTTATTCAGAATTTATGTGTAAAAATATATTTAATATGACGAACGGGGGTGCCAGGTAGCAGGAGAGCGGGGTGTAACAGCGAGAGAGAGGGGGCAGATGCGAGTGGGAGACAGGGGGAGAGATTGGACCGGCGGAGAGACATTCTCGGCAGACACTCAGACCCGCAGCCAGGATCGAGCCCAGGTCTCCAGCGCCGCTAGTGCTGCCAAACTGGTACTGGACCGTCCCATCCCCGCCCAAGGAGCGCCCGGAGACGTATGGTGCGACCCCGGACTGACGGGACACCGGCCTGGAGCAGCGGTGGCCACAGGCCCACAGCCAGCGCGGAGAGGAAGCGCCAACTCAGATTCAGATTCAGATTCAGATTCAATTTTAATTGTCATTGTCAGTGTACAGTACAGAGACAACGAAATGCATTGCAACCCAACTCCCGAGACAACTGCAACCCAACTCCCGAGGAATCCGCTCCCCAACATGCCGGGGACCGCCAGCCGCACCCCCGCCCTACCCGGCGCCGGCGAAAACCAAGCACCAGCCATCACCGGGGACACACACAAAACGTTGCAGCAATTCAGCGGGTCTGGCAGCATCCCAGGAGAAAAGGAATGGATGACGTTTCAGGTCGAGACCCTTCTCCAGAGATGTTGCCTGAACCGCCAAGCCACCGCACCACCCCGTTTGCATCCCCGCCGATGACCGGTGCTCGGCACCGAGCGGGGGCGACCGATAGCCAGTGGACAAGGTGATAGGTGCAGCCGACAGTCCCCGGCCCGCCGGAGAACGGCCCTAACTGGGAACCAGAGCAGATTGTCTGATGTGTTTTCTAATTTGTAACCTATAAATAACACGATTTCCATATTTCTTTGAGTTTTAAGAAGAGCTGAGCTGCATTTTTCCAACAACTGATGTCACATGTCACATTAATGGAACTACTGTTCCTTCTTTCATCTCCCTTTCAATAATGGTGTTGCATTTTCTACCTAATCTATAAAGAATGATCTAATATCTGAGAGATACTACAAGCTTATCACAAATTCATCCGTTATCTGAGCTGTCACCTCTCAACCAGGAATGGAATCGGGTCCAATAGATTTGTTGTGAAGTTTAGCAATTTTGCTTGAAGTTTATTACTCTCCATCACATGTCAAACTGGAGGTAAAAAGATTGTTTTTAGATCTGTGAATAGGAATAGAGGATAAAGGTGATGACAGATGAAACTTTTTGCAGTTCTAAGTTTTTATCATTGACATTCTGTCATTCTTTTTTACTCATTGTTTCCATCACAATGTCAACTGCCTTTGCTCTCCATCTTATTATAAACATATTTTCAAAACTCTGTGTCAGAGTTTGTGAAAAAGATTGTTGTTCATCAAAATATAGTTGCTGCATGTCCATTTGGGTCTACATGAATAGGAATAGAGGGTTTTGTTAAAGGACTGAAAAACAGAAATAAAAATTAATGAAACTTTTTCAGGTTAGTAGACTAGTTCTAGTGGGATGCCACTGGGTTCAGTATTGGGCTTTGTGCTATCATAATTTACATAAAAGACAGAACGTGGCATGTCTAATTTAGCCAAACAGTATTTTTAGGTATTATCTTTTTATGGAGTTACAGAAAATCTTAGGTTTTTACATTGTTTGCTAGCTTATTCTCAGCATTTATCTTATCTTATCTTTACCCGACCCAGAGACCTTACAGGCTGCAGGGTTCAGTTATACACAAGTGCAGCTGTTACAGTGCATCAAGTCATTCTACCTGCTGTGACCCAGAGTTTGCACTGAAATTCCCAGAGCCATTGTAATTTTCACAATATCAATCCAACTGTAGAGTTGCTGCATGTGTAGAGTTGCTGCCTTAGAGACACCAGTTCGATCTACAGGTGCTGCTGTACGTTCGCCCTGTGACCGTGTGGGTTTTCCCCAGGTTCAATAGTTGAACCTGAGGCCATTGAAAAACAGAAACACAATCCTCAAATTCCATAACTGATTAGGAGGTGACACAAACCACGGAATCTGCAAAACCAAAGCGGCGAATCCTGCGTTATGATCGTTCGGGTGACTGAAATTAGTTCTTGCAGAATTCACAAATCGCTACCCTTAAAATTTACAATGCAGAATAAAATTAGATCTCACAGAACTTGTGTGAATGAAAAGCAAAATTGACACATTTTTTTCAACCAACATTTCTTCATGCAATCACAGGTGACAGTGCTTCATACTGCTGAAAATTGCAATGCAGCCCATTTTCAAGGAACATATGCCCCTCCCCCACAGTAATGCACGGATTGTCTGCAGTGATACTGATGCATTGCTGCTGCATTGTGACGGAAGATGCGCATAGGGTTGCCAACTGTCCCGTATTAGCCGGTACATCCCGTATATTAGGCTAAATTGGTTTGTCCCATACGGGACCGCTCTTGTCCTGTATTTGACTGTTACTACTCGGGTCGAGGGGACTGTCGGGTCGGGTCGCATCCGGCCCCGCCTCACCCATCCCGACGTAGTGCAGCCCATGGAGTGCAGCAGCAGCGCCTCGCCTGTGGACCCGTCGATCGGCAGCCCGGCCAGCTGTCCGACCTTCGGATCTTCGCTGACCACCGACACCACCACCACCCCTCCTTCTCATGGCCGATCATCGGTTTACGCACGACGTTGCGCGGCCTGGGCCAAAACTCCTCAGCTGGCCCGCCTGCTGGGCTTTGTGTGCAGTCCAGCACCCGGGCCAACTCATCATTCACCCAGCCACGGCCGAGTCGGTCAACGAATTGCGGTCGGGAATTTGTCACTTATTTTGACCGTCTGTCCCTTATTTGGGAGTGAGAAAGTGGCAACCCTAGATGTGCATGACTGCACCGCTTCTCCCTTTTGCTGCAAAAGGACCCTTGGTGACTGCATTGAGTGCACATTTTGGTTTATGTAGAAGCTTATTTGCCCATTAAGATACCCATCAGCTTTCGACATTTTCCTTGCATATAAAACCAAAATAAATCAGAATACAGCTCTGTACTCAGTTTTATTTATTTTCGCTTTAGTATAGAACAAGCCCTTCACTCTGCGAAGTCCATGCTGACCATTGATCACCTGCTCACACTAGTTCTATGTTACCTCACGATTGGATTCACTCCCTATAATTCCCATTTTATCGAGATCAATTAACCTACAAATCCTCACGTCTTAAGGGTGTGGTAGGAAACCGGAGCGCCCGGAGACATTCCACGTGGTCACAGGGAGAAGATACAAACTCCCCACAGACATCACGTGACGTCAGGATTCCAGGTCTCAGACGCTGTGAGGCAGAAGCTCTACCAGCTGTTTTACTTTCCCAGAAAAAAACATTTTATTTCAGTATCATGACTTTTGAAATCCTGATGTTTACACCTTCTCCCTGGGCCATAAGACATAGGAGCAGAATTAGCCATTCGGCCCATCAAATCTTCTCCGCCTTTCAATCATGGCTGATCTAGTTTTCCCTCTCAACCCCATTCTCCTACCTTCCCATAATCTTTCATGCCTTTACTAATCAATAACCTATCAATCTCTGCTTTAAAAATACTCAATGTCTTGGCCTCCACAGCAATCTGTGGCAATGAATTGCACAGATTCACCAGCCTGTGGCTAAATACGTTTCTTCTCATCTTCATTCTAAAGGTATGTCCTTTTATTTTGAGGCTGTACCCTCTGGTTCTAGACTCTCCTATTACTGGAAACACCCTTTCCATGTGCACACTAGGTCAGGATTTCTAATGGCTATTTTGATTTTTCTCAAGATCCCAAAGATGTACAGGTTGTTCACTACTATAAATTATCTCTAAGCATAATAGGTTAGTTGCAAAAGAAGCAAAAAGGAGATGGTGAACATGTCACAGGATGAAAGGAGAACGGGACTGTTGAGATTGCTCTGCTGGGAGGCAGCATGGATTAGATGGACAGACTGGCGTCCTGTGCCTTAATATACAAAAAAAACCTTCTGTGATAGATCAAAGCAGTCAGATCCAGTAAAAGCAGCCCGCTTAATAAATTTCAAATTAGACCTTTTGCAGTTATTGAGCTAAACTTTAAGTTCGCATTTGCAGTATTTTACTGCCCTGCAGTGGTTGATACAAGGTAATTTATTCAATCAACTGATGTGTTTAATACCTACTATTAAAAAGGTGGCCTAAAAGTTTGTATGCATTTGAAGCAGATTTATCTTTTTTGTAGGATGGCAATAATGTTAACTGTTTCTTTCAAAACCGAATCAGGAATTGGCACCTTCTACAAATAGCAAGCAGCTGCCTTGTAAAAAAAAATCTATTACAGCTGTGTGAAGTCTGTTTATATCTTTGGGTCAACAGATGAATTGATTTTCTGTTGGGTTAAGAAACCAATGAACAAGTTCTGCTTCTCCAAATAGTATGAAGAGTTTCTACAACTAAATAAATTACAGTTGAGTATCTGGCTTTTGAATGTCCTAGGACATTTCTTGAAAGATCTTGTAATAGATGGAATAAATGCTTTGAGATTTCTATGACTTTGCTGTAGCATTGTGCTTTTTAAAAGAGGCCACATCAAGAGTACCAAAATGGCTTCCTTTACATCAGTGAGACCAAGCCTGGACTCGGCGACCGTTTTGCCAAACACTTGCACACAGTCTGACTAGGTCTGCTCGATCTCCCGATTGCCAACCAATGAACTCCTCTTCCCATTCCCATACTGATCTTACTATCCTGGGCCTCCTCCATTGCCACATTGAGTCCACACACAAACTGGAGGAGCAGCATCTCATATTGCAGAAAGCAACGAGTGCGAATAAAGGGGGACTTTTATAGTTTGCTGCTGGTGACCAGTGGCGTCCTGCAGGGTTCAGTGTTAGATCTGTTACTTAATGATCTGAATGATGGAAATTGTGGTTTTGTGGCCAAGTTTGCAGATGATATGAAGATAGATGGAGGGCCAGATGTTGTTGAAGAAGCGGGAATGCTGGAGAAGATCTTGGACAAATTCGTAGAGTGAGCAAGGAAGTGGCAAATTCAAAGTTTGAAAAAGGGTCTCGACCTGAAATGTCACCCATTCCTTCTCTCCAGAGATGCTGCCTGCACCGCTGAGTTGCTCCAGCTTTTTGTGTCTATGGTTTAAACCAGCATCTGCAGTTAGAAACATAGAAATAGATGCAGGAGTAGGCCATTCGGCCCTTCGAGCCTGCACCACCATTCAATATGATCATGGCTGATCATCCAACTCAGTATCCTGTACCTGCCTTCTCTCCATAACCCCTGATCCCTTTAGCCACAAGGACCACATCTAACTCCCTCTTAAATATAGCCAATGAACTGGCCTCAACTATCTTCTGTGGCAGAGAGTTCCAGAGATTCACCACTCTCTGTATGAAAAATGTTTTTCTCATCTCGGTCCAAAAGGATTTCCCCTTTATCCTTAAACTGTGACCCCTTGTCCTGGACTTCCCCAACATCGGGAACAATCTTCCTGCATCTAGCCTGTCCAACCCTTTAAGAATTTTGTAAGTTTCTATAAGATCCCCCCTCAATCTTCTAAATTCTAGTGAGTTCCTTCCTACACAATGGAAAATTGAATATGGCGTAGCGAAATGTTTGGTCATGCACTTTGGTAGAAAGAAGAAAGTAGACTACTTGTAGTGGCAGATTATTATATCATTCAAGGAAATTCAAGGAATTTCTTCCGCTAGCCACTATGACTGAAGGCAATGGGTAAGGAGATATCCTCGTTACGCATGTGAGCTCTCCACGAGACATTCAATGCCGTCGAAAAATAAATCTTCAAAACACAGTCACATGATTAATAGTTTCTTTATTGTCGTAGTAAAAACAGTGAGATATTCATCCAAACTTCTTCTTGGTTAAGTACATTTTAATCTTACTCGTAGTCAAATTCCATGATAAAACTTAGCACTAGCATAATTCAGTTTAAAAAGATGTACAAAAACACTTGTTTAAAAGGATATTGGGATGAGGATAGGTAATTGTGATATTTGCTATACTGATTGTGTTGGGAAGGGTTATTATAGAGTGATGAGTTGTAAATATGACTAAGATACTGTATAGTATATGCGGGTTTTTTTCCTTTTCTTTTTATTTTTTTATTTTTTGTATGGCTTTGTAAATATTTGATTAGTGTTCAAATGTAAATAATTTGGTGTTCATATAGTGGCTGGTGTACATATGGTGTACATATAGCTGCTAAATTTGTATAAGATAATTACAAGCAGTTGAATAAGGGGTGGGAATTAATAAGCTTTGGCTTCTTCCTGCTCCTTTTCGGACACATATGATTTCATTTATTTATAGATATTGTTTATGACACTTTATAAATATTTTTGTTTTGTTTTTTGTATGCTGTTTCACACTTGCTTTTTATTCTTTTATTATGTTCAAAATAAATAATAAAATAAAATAAGAAAATAAAATAAACTCGTGCATGGTCAAAAGCTGTGCCTTCCCGAGGCCTCCTCCGAACTAACTAAAACGAACTCGCTTGTCTGCGTGAAAAATCCCAGCCACAAACACGCCTCCAACTACGTAATAAATCCCACCCACATAATTACAGGCAGATAAAATTTAAAGGTAAATGGTTGTAATTATAACATACTGAGCTAAATGGCTACTACACTACTTTCTAAATGGGGAGAGAATTCAGAAATCAGAGATGCAGAGAGACTTGAGAGTGCTGGAGCAGGATTCCCAAAAGGTTAATTTCCAGGCAAAAGTGCATCTATGGCGTGAAGGAAATAGGCAACATTTCGGGCCAAAACCCTTCTTCAGTACCTTCGATTTTCCAGCATCTGCAGTTCCTTCTTAAACAGGTTAATTTCTAGGTTGAGTCGGCAGTTGTGAAGGCAAATGCAACACTAGCATTCATTTCAAGGGAACTAGAATATAAAAGCATGGATGTAATGCTGAGATTTTAGAAGGTGAAACTACATTTGGATTATGGTGAGCAATTTTGGGCCCCATATCTGAGGAAGGAAGTGCTGATTTTGGCGGGGGTCCAAAGGAGGTTTGCGAAAATGATCTTGGGGATGATTGGGTTAACATATGAGGAGTGTTTGAAGGTTCTGGTTCTTGCTGGATCTGGCTTGAAGGTTCCAGGACTTGCTGGAATTTAGAAGGTTGAGGGGGGATCTCATTGAAACCTACCGGATAATGAAAGGCCTATATAGCGTGGATGCTTAAAGGATGTTTCCAGTAATGGGAGAGTCTACAACCAGAGGGCACAAATGGACATATATTTCAAATTGAGATGAGGAGGAATTCCTTTAGCCAGTGGGTGGTGAATCTGTGGAATTCATTGTCACAGGTGGCTATGAAGACCAAGATATTAGGTATTTTTAACGCAGAGATTGTTGGGTTCTTGATTAGGAAGAGCTTCAAAGGTTACAGGAGAAGGCAGGAGAATGGGGTTGAGAGGGAGATATAGATTAGCTATGGTTGAACAGTAGAGTAGACTCGATGGGCTGAATGGCCTAATTGTGCGCCAACATCGTCTGGTTTTATTGTCTAAATATTGTCTGACTTGCTCCGAATTTCAGATATTCTCTATTTTTATGTCTCTGACATTGAAAAAACTAATCATTAAAAAATAAACACACCTAAAAAGTTTCAGGTCCAAAAAATAAAAAAAGTGTAGTTTTGTGTATTGGTGTGAATCCTGACATTTATGAAGGTTTTATAAATTCTCCAAGGCTCTTAAATGAACAAGTAATAAATAATGTGCCACTTTGCTGTCTCTCTCTTCCTTCTGGGATGAATGGAGTAATTGAAAGGTTGTGCTTTGTCAGGATGTTGGGTATGTTTACCAGGCAGATGTCCCCATGTACTCACTAGGGAATGAGGAACTATGTGCTCTGCGACCTGACGCTTGGAAATCAACCTTGGAGCAAAGCGTGCAAACCACAGATGAGAATACTGACCCGCTGAGATAGTCCAGCACTTTGTGTCCTTCTTTGCATTGCTTACATAGTAGTGATAGGCCTGCAGAGCGTGGATGTGGGGAGGATGTTTCCATTAGTGTCAGAGTCCAGGATCAGAGTCCACAGTGGAGTCTGTGGAATTCTCTGCCTCAGAGGGCGGTGGAGGCTGGTTCTCTGGATGCTTTCAAGAGAGAGCTAGATAGGGCTCTTAAAAATAGCATGGTCATGGGATATGGGGAGAAGGCAGGAATGGGGTACTGATTGTGGATGATCAGCCATGATTACATTGAATGGTGGTGCTGGCTCGAAGGGCTGAATGGCCTACTCCTGCACCTATTGTCTATTGTCTATTGTCTACTGTTACAGCTTCAGAATAAAAGGACGGTCCTTTAGGAAGATGTGGGGGAATGTCTAAGTCAGAATTTAATGCCACAGAAGGCTATGTAGGCCGAGTCAATGGATATCTTTAAGGTGATGATTGATAGGATTGGTAAGGGTGTCAAGGTTTATGGGGAGGAGGAAGGAGAATGGGGTTGAGAGGGAAAGAATGATCAGCCATGATTAAATGACGAAGTAGACTTGATGGGCCGAATGGCCTAATTCTGCTCCTACATCTTATGATGAATTTTTGGGAAGTCCTATTTGGAAATGTTTCTGTTATTTATGGCTGCCAGAATTTATCCAGAAAATATAGACCTATGTTTGTAATTTAAGAGGTGCAATTTAAACTTCTATTAGAAATTTTTTAGACATCTAAATTTATAAAAACAAAACTCTGTATTTGTGTTTAAAAATCACATACAAACATAATTTAAGGTTGACAGCAATGAATAGAAATTATTGTTGAAGAAGGGTTTCTTGCATGTTTATTACATTTGCACTTGGCAGCTTTGGTAAATACGTATTACATAGTGTAACAGAGTCTTAATTATGCTGAATGCAAATGTGGTGAAGTAATTCTGCCAAAATTTGTTTTGAGCAATAAAATGTGGCATTGAGAGGAACATATCTCTTGCGCAGTTTTAATTTGGCGAGCATAGCAGCCTAATTTTGTTGAATACCGGCAAATAAATGCATTAGCAAATATTTACCACAAAGATATACAACAATGTAATTATATAAAACCATATTATCTACGGGATAAAACTATTAAAATCCTTTAAACTTTAGACCCTAGTCTTTAAAGAGATCCAGCGTAGAATCAGGCCCTTTGGCCCACTGAGCCCATGCCAACCAGTGCTCACCCCTTACATTTGCACTATCCTATACGCTACGGGCAATTTACAGCATCTACCGAAGCCAATTAATCTACAAGGCTGAGTGCGTGTGGAAAGCAGGGCACCTATATAAAACCCATGCGGTCACAGGGAGAACGTACAAACTCCGTACAGACAGTAACCGTAGTCAGTATCGAACCCGGGTCTCTGGCACTGTGAGGCAGCAACTCTACCGCTGCACCACTGTGCCACCCAAAGAGTATTTTCCCATATCTATTTAAATAATAGCATATTCCATTTTCTTAAGGTCGTCCTTTTTTATTACTTGCAGGATCATGAACCTCAATTATGAAGTCTTTAGTTGCACAAAGGACTTGTTTTTTATATTGGTATTAAGGTTATTAATGTTTTGATTTTTTGTTTATTATCTATGCAAAAATGTGAGGTTGTCCACTATAAATGTGAGGTTATTCACTTTGGAGGCAAAAAGAAGGGGCAGAATATTATCTCAATGGGGTTAGTTTGGTAAGGGGGAGGTACAGCGATACATGGGTGTCCTTGTACACCGGTCACTGAAAGTTGGCTTACAGGTACAGCAGGCAGTGAAGAAAGCTAATGGAATGTTGGCCTTCATAACAAGAGGATTTCAGTATAGAAGTAGAATGGTTCTTCTGCAGTTGTATAGGGCTCTGGTAAGACCACATCTGGAGTATTGTGTACATAGAAACATAGAAAATAGGTGCAGGAGTAGGCCATTCGTGCCTGCACCGCCATTCAATATGATCGTGGCTGATCATCCAACTCAGTATCCTGTACCAGCCTTCTCTCCATACCCCCTGATCCCTTTAGCCACAAGGGCCACATCTAACTCCCTCTTAAATATAGCCCGTGAACTGGCCTCAACTACCTTCTGTGGCAGAGAATTCCACAGATTCACCACTCTCTATGTGAACTGCACAGTTTTGGTCTCCTAATTTGAGGAAGGACATCCTTGTGATTGAGGCAGTGCAGCGTAGGTTCACGAGATTGATCCCTGGGATGGCGGGACTGTCATATGAGGAAAGATTGAAAAGACTAGGCTTGTATTCACTGGAGTTTATAAGGATAAGGGGGAATCTTATACAGGTAGAAACATATAACATTATAAAAGGACTGGACAAGCTAGATGCAGGAAAAATGTTCCCAATGTTTGGCGAATCCAGAACCAGGGGCCACAGTCTTAGAATAAAGGGGAGGCCATTTAAGACTGAGGTAAGAAAAAATCTTTTCACCCAGAGAGTTATGAATTTGTAGAATTCCCTGACACAGAGGGCAGTGGAAGCCAAATCACTGGACGGATTTAAGAGAGAGTTAGATAGAGCTCTAGGAACTAGTGGAATGAAGGGATATGGGGAGAAGGCAGGCATGGGTTATTGATTGGGGACGATCAGCCATGAACACGATGAATGGCGGTGCTGGTTCGAAGGGCCGAATGGCCTCCTCCTGCACCTATTTTCTATGTTTCATATTGTGTTTACAGATTTGGTATGCTGCTGCAAGTAAGAATTTGATTGTTCTGTTGTCCGTACATAGGATAATTAAACACCATTGACTCTTTTGGCATTTGACTTGAAATGGATGAGTGGTTTTACTCAATGGAACAGATTTCAACATCATTTCCTTGAGCATACAAGTAAACAAGAAACTATTTGGGATTATTTAAGTGCTCTAATTCATGTATAGTTTCTTTATTGTACACATGTGTTTCTCTTTCATTTTCTATGCTAATGGGATGCTTATTGTTTTATTCGAGAGGCCACAGGCAAGACCAACATTTATTTTCCCAATTTCAAATGAAGTGAGAAAGCAGTTTAAGATTCCACAAGATATTGAATCACATATTGGCTAGGCAAGGTAAAAATTCCAGATTTTCTGCCTTGAAGGGCTCCAGTGAATGACAAGGTTTTTTTGTACCACAATAATTTATTTAATTATACATTTATTTTGATCAACTGTTCATTGCTGGCAATGTCTACATATTGACCATCAGTGAAAATGTCATTGCAGGTTATGTTAGTTTTCCATAAAAGTAGTTTCTTGAGGCTTTTTCTCATAACATGCTTAAATATTGACTCCCCCCCCCCCCCCCCTGTTTAGCTGATACACCCCCGTAACTATCAAATCTTCCCGCTAGCAATATCTCCAGCAATCTTCCAATCATCTGAATACAGTCAATTTACTTCAATGTGCTCCTAAACCTGTGATCTTCTGATAATTTCCACCAGAACACACATCTCCACTGGCCACTGTATTCCACAAACCTCAGCACCCATCACCTACATCCCATCCCTATGAGCAGATGATTTCCATGCTCACAATCAACGCCACCTTTTTCAAGGGCCCATCTTATTAGTCCCAATCACTAAATCCATCCATATCTCGGCAACTTCTTTCCCCCTCCAGTTTCTTTTTTGAAAAATGAAGCATTGATCTTGTTACACAACCAGTGAATTAATAATAAGTACACTTCAGATAAACTTGCGTTTTTCTAAATGACAAGTAAAATTGTATTGTATTATTGTAATCTTTTTTGTTTAGTTTTGTTTAGTTTAGTTTAGTTTAGTTCAGTTTAGTTTAGTTTAGAGATACAGCACGTAAATAGGACCTTCGGCCCACCGGGTCCGCGCCGATCAGCGATCCTTGCACACTAACACTATCCTACACCCACTACAGTGGCAGACAGGAAACAAAGAGTAGGGATTAACGGGTCCCTTTCAGAATGGCAGGCAGTGACTAGTTGGGTATCACAAGGCTCGGTGCTGGGACCGCAGCTATTTACAATATACATCGATGATTTAGATGAAGGGATAAGTAACATTAGCAAATTTGCAGATGACACAAAGCTGGGTGGCAGTGTGAACTGTGAGAAGATGCTATGAGAATGCAGGGTGACTTGGACAGGTTGGGTGAGTGGACAGTTGCATGGCAGATGCAGTTTAATGTGGATAAATGTGAGGTTATCCACTTTGGTAGCAAAAACAGGAAGGCAGATTATTATCTAAATGGTGTCAAGATGGGAAAAGGGGAAGTACAATGGGATCCGGGGATCCTTGTTCATCAGTCAATGAAAGTAAGCATGCAGCTACAGCAGGCAGTGAAGAAATCGAACGGCATGTTGGCCTTCATAACAAGAGGAGTTGAGTATAGGAGCAAAATGGTCCTTCTGCAGTTGTACAGGCCTCTAGTAAGACCACACCTGGAGTATTGTGTGCAGTTTTGGTCCTCTAATTTGAGGAAGGACATTCTTGCTATTGAGGGTGTGCAGTGTAGGTTTACCAGGTTAATTCCCGGGGAGGCGGGACTGTCATATGCTGAGAGAATGGAGTGAGCTGGGCTTGTATACTCTGGAATTTAGAAGGATGAGAGGGAATCTTATTGATACATATAAGATTATTAAGAGTTTGGACACGCTAGAGACAGGAAACATGTTCCCGATGTTGGGGGAGTCCAGAACCAGGGTCCACCGTTTAAGAATAAGTGGTAGGCCATTTAGAACAGAGATGATGAAACACCTTTTCACATAGAGAATTGTGAGTCTGTGGAATTCTCTGCCTCAGAGGGCGTTGGAGGCCGGTTCTCTGGATGCTTTCAAGAGAGAACTAGATAGGGCTCTTAAATATAGCGGAGTTAGGGGATATGGAGAGATGGCAGGAACGGGGATGATCAGCCATGATCACATTAAATGGTGGTGCTGGCTCGAAGGGCCGAATGGCCTACTCCTGCACCTATTGTCTATTGTCTATTTCTAGGGACAATTTTTACATTTACCAGGCCAATTAACCTACAAACCTGTACGTCTTTGGAATGTGTGAGGAAAACGAAGATCTCGGAGAAAACCCACGCAAGACACACGGGGAGAACGTACAAACTCCGTACAGACAGCTGCCGTAATCGGGATCGAACCCAGGTCTCCGGCGCTGCATTCAATCAATCAATCAATCAATCAGTTTTATTCGTCACTTGCACATAAAGTGCAAGTGAAATGAATTTGCTGTAGGGCAGCAACTCTGCCGCAGCGGCACCGTGACTGCCTTTCATTCCTTTGGTATTTACCTTAAATCTGCTGCCACTGGGTACAAATTTTCATTGTTTACTTTCCCAACCGTTCATGATTGTAATTTAACAAATCTCTTCTGTACCCTCTGGCTAGTTCAAATTCTGACATGACCTAGAAAAACATGTCAATTTTAATTGCATAGCACTGAAATGAACAACACTTAGTGATCAAGTTGCTGACTTTTTGAAGACTAAGGTTTGCAATATGCTTTATCAATAGCTTTCTTAAGTTATCCCACAACTTTCAAGGATAACAATGCAAGCGTTCATCCCCATCCCCAGATCTCAGTCTTCTTGCAGTTATCTTTACTATTCCACTATTTGGCCTGTTAAAATAAATAGTAGCATCAACCTCAAATGCACAGAGCATAGAAATGCCTGTTTTATCTCACTCAGACATCCACTAATCCATCCAGTTAATTGACAACATTTACTTGAGAGATACATATACAATCGTGGAAACAGGCCCTTTAGCCCACTGAGTCCGTGCCGACCAGCGATCACCCTGTACACCAGCACTCCCCTACACACTATTTGCAGTTTACAATTTTACAGAAGCCAATTAACCTACAAACTGTACGTCTTCGGAGAGTGGGATGAAACCAGAGCACCCAGAGAAAACCCACGTGGTCACAGGGAAATTATACAAACTCAGTACAGACAGCATCCATAGTGAGGGTTGAACCCGGATTCCTGCCGCTGTAAGGCAGCAACTCTACCGCTGCGCCACCGTGCCGCCCTTTGTCTGTGCCGATTCCTTTGTAGAGCTGATTAATTACTTCTAGTTCCTTGAACTTTTTTAATAGTACTTTATATTTCCCTTGAAGTATTGATATTGTTTGGGGGTTAATTTATAAAAAAAGATCTTGCATAACCATAATTAAAGCCTTCTACATTTGTCTGGCTACCTCAGAAGATCTATATGAACACCCCCAGGTCACTCTGCCATTTGTTCTATTTTATCAAATTACAGTACATGCCAGCGGCGAACTCTTAAAACCAGCGCTATAGTCCAGGTATCTCCTAAAGGAGAGTTATCCTGATGTTGAACAAAAGGCAAAGTGCTGGAGGAACTCAGCGGGTCTGGCAGCATCTGTGATGGGTTTGGACTGGTGAACTTTTCGGTCAGGACACCTTTTTCAATAAGTAGTTCTAAAGAAGGGTCCAGACCCAAAATATCATCTGTCCATTCCCTCCACAGATGTTGCCTGACCCGCTGAGTTCCTCAAGCTCAAGACTACAGCATCTACAGTCTCTTGTGTCTCTATCCTAATTTTGCCTGTGGGGAGAGTGGGTGCCACTGTATACTTTACTGCATTCTGTACCTCAATAATTTCTATAATTCAAATAATCCTATGTATTTGATTTTATTAACACATTTTCTTTGTGGAATATTATTTAAAACTCCACATGTACAATATCAATTGCACTATCATTAAAGCGCTTTCTCACGGGGCGACTTGACGCAAGATGTAACCAGAGTGAAGTGGTCGTGGTCTAGCACGATATCACACGATATAACGGGCGGTAAATAAAGAGTTCCCACGGTACTCGTCATTTCTGTTATTTGTGCGAGTGGCTTGTCCATCTCCCGAGCTTTCCCGTTAAATCTTGAATGAACATTGTGAAAAGTGTCACGTGGCACAAATGATGTCACTTTTTTTTTCACACACTATAAATATCCTCCCTTGGTTGAATTGGCTCATTTGGAGACATGCCTGTACTAATGCCGTGACTTTATTCAGATTCAGATTCAGATTCAGATTCAATTTTAATTGTCATTTACAGTGTACAGTACAGAGACAACGCAGGAAGATGCCACATTACTTAGACGATGTTAGTTGCGCCCAAGTTTAAATTTCCAACGTGTGTTTCAGAAGTGCCACAGATCCCCACCTTTATAAATTTCTATCTGGCAGTGTTTTCTGTCTCAGAAATTTCAGCCCTTTGTCTATATTTGATGACAGTAACTACAGACAAAGGGCTGAAATTCCCGAGACAGAAAACACTGCCAGATAGAAACTTATAAAGGTGGGGATCTGTGGTACTTGTAATGAGTCAGCGCAGAATCCTTGATAATCAAAAACTGTCTGAATCAGCAAGTTAGACACAAAATGCTGGAGTAACTCAGCGGGCCAAGCAGCATCTCTGGAGAAAAGGAATAGATTCCATTTTTGGTCGGGACCCTTCTTCGGGATGATTGTAGGGGGGAACTGGAAGCAAGAAAAGACCGGGACAAATCAGGGCCAACAACAGATGACTTCAGCAAGGTATTTTGAAGAGGGGTCCCGACCCGAAATGTCGCCTAACCCTTTCCTCCAGAGATGCTGCCTGACCCACTGAGTCACTCCAGCACTTTATGTCTATATTTGGTTCCCTGATAGGCCAATTGTTGGCTAGGGATAGTGTGATCCCAAGAGGGGACCATCGTTGCAAACCTTGGCCTGGTTAACCAACATTTACTGCATGGGGGGGGGGGGGGGGGGGCAGGTGGGGGTGGGCGGGGGAGAGAGAGAGAGTGTAAGTTACCTAAAATCAAATAATTCAATGTTCACAGTGAACACAGACACAAAATGTTGGAGTAACTCAATGGGTCAGGCAACATATCTGGAGAAAATGAACAGGTGGCGTTTGTGTCTATCTTCAGTAAAAACTAGCATCCGCAGTTCCTTCCTGCACAATGGATCTCAGTGTCAGTCTCTGACCTCCGTTGGCAGGCTTTTCGGCCCACAGCCCGCCCAGCGATCACTAACCCATGTCACAGGGGGATGGTGTGAAGGCGGAGTTAGACAGAGCTTGATTAATGTTACGGTTGGGGAATGGGCCATAATATGGCCAGGGAGACGCTGTTATTCGTGATGCCCCCTCCGCCCTTTCCCAGCTGTTCTCAATCATACCCGTGGCCACACAAAAATTTATACTTTAAGAAGGAATACACGGAACATTTAAACTCAGAACGCTTCTAACAGAGTGAGCCATGTGAGCACTTTGATCATACTCCCTGTATTTGCATTTGACAAAATAGTCGAAAAAAAATGTTTAAAAGTGTTCATACCTTTTGCTATGCCTAATTGGCCCTTACCTCTGCGAAAATAGTCTGATATTCGTAGGTGAAATGTTACCAACAATAATTGATTCTATTATTAATTGACTAATAATTGACTCTATTAGCGGAAAGATGCAATTCTGATCTAATAGTATCAATGCCTCTGTCTTTGGAAGCAACACCAGCAATTTATTAAATCTGACTACATGCGGCACAGTGGTAGAGTTGCTGCCTCACAGCCCCAGAGACCGGGGTTCGATCCTGACCATGGGGGAGAGAGAGAGAGTGTAAGTTACCTAAGTTACCTAAGTCAGATCTGGGAAGAAAAACATAAAAAGCTGGAGTAAGTCAGCGGGTCAGGCAGCATCTCTGGAGAAAAAGAATAGGTGGCGATTCGAATTGGAACCCTTCTTCAGACATCCTAATCGGAATTGAGTCTGAAGATGTGTCTCGTCCCGAAACATCACCTATTTTTCTCCAGAGATGCTGCTTGACTCGCTGAGTTACTCCAGCTTTTTGTGTCTGTCTTCGGTTTAAACCAGCATGTGCAGTTCACTCCTTACACGGGTCTCTGGAGAACATTGATTGGTAGCGTTCCGGACCCTGCTTCGGAAAGGCATCGATCGCTAGTCGGCGAGGACTCCGAGCTGTATCTCTCAAAGAAGTACATGTGAAAAATTTCTCACGGACCATAAAAATGCGGGACCTTTCAGTAAAGTCCCTTTTAAAGATTATAGTTATTTTCTTAACATAACTCATGAATAAGTTGATGTCCATATGCGGATGCAAATCTTTATTTTTTAAATTCAATCTCACAGAAGACAATTTTTACTCACCTTCTGTCCCCTCTGTCCAGCTACCGTTCGCAGGAGTTCCCATGGTAACCGCAAGAGTTATTAAGGATATCGAACGGATATCGCACTGGCCACTACGTTCATATAATGTTGCAATGCTCAACCAC
Organism: Leucoraja erinaceus; assembly: GCF_028641065.1. NCBI lineage: Eukaryota > Metazoa > Chordata > Chondrichthyes > Rajiformes > Rajidae > Leucoraja > Leucoraja erinaceus. The sequence continues at coordinate 3,472,809 of NC_073384.1, read as the reverse complement.
AAGTGTATAAGTCAGAGTGCTGGAGTAACTCAGCGGGTCAGGCAGCATCTTGCCCTATCTAGCTCTCTCTTGAAAGCATCCAGAGAACCTGTCTCCACCACCCTCTGAGGCAGAGAATTTCACTGACTCACCACTCTCTGTGAGAAAAAGTGTTTCCTCGTCTCTGTTCTAAATGGCTTACTCCTTATTCTTAAACTGCGACCCCTGGTTCTGGACTCCCCCAACATTGGGAACATGTTTCCTGCCTCTAGTGTGTCCAAACCCTTAACAATCTTATATGTTTCAATGAGATGCCCTCTCATCCTTCTAAACTCCAGAGTGTACAAGCCCAGCTGCTCCATTCTCTCAGTAGCAGTTTGACTGCCTGACTTCAGGAGAAGAAGCAAGGAAGAGATAAGACTTTTTTTACCTTCCATCACAGTAAGGAAGGAGATCTGGAGAAGAGTCACTGAGATGGATGTTTATGTTAAATCTATGTGATTGTGTGTTTTGTTTGTTTTTTATTGTTATGACTATGGTGATGAGATTTTGTTCAAATTTAAAAAAAAAAGATAAATAAAATCAATTCAATTCATTTCAACACAATGTCATCAAACAAAACACATATCGCCAAATTCGGTTCCATTCAGGCAATTAAACCATCTTATCAGTGCTGTCCTGATCAACCATCTACCTCATTGGAGACCCTTGGACTATCTTTAATCAGACTTTACTGGATTTTATCTTGCACTAAACATTATTCCCTTTATCCTGTATCTGTACACTGTGGTCAGCTTGATTGTAATCATGTATAATCTTTCCACTAACTGGATAGCATGCAACCAAAATGCTTTTCATTGTGACGTGATAATAAACTAAACTAAACTAAGATGCTGAAATCCTGAGTAAAATACAAAGTGCTGGATTAACTCAGCAGATCAGGAGGGATTGTAGAGACAGCCTTTCGAGTCAGGACTCCTCTTCAGACTCAAGACTTCAGTCATGAAGGGTCCCGACGCAAAATGTCATCTGTCCATTCCCTCCACAGATGTTGCCTGACCCACTGAATTACCCCAGCATTTTATGTTTCACAATGTCACTGTATTGTTCAAATGCCCAATATCAGACATACAAAACACTCTCCCTGTTCTGACCTCTGTCACAGGAAGAGAATACCAGGCAGGCCGAGGAAAGAACTAACAAAACTAGACAAAATAAATGTGAAGACAGGGATGGCAGGACTTCTGTGCTTTATCAAGGCAACTGAATCATCCTACCTCAACCAGAGAGCAGTGCTGAACTACTATCTACTTTGACGACCCTCGGACTATCCTTGAAAAGCTCAGCGGGTGTGGATGCATCTATGGAGTGAAAGAAATAGGCGACGTTTCGGGTCGAGACCCTTCTTCGTCTGAAGAAGGGTCTCGACCAGAAACGTCGCCTACTTCCTTCGCTCCATAGATGCAGCCTCACCCGCTGAGTTTTCCAGCATTTTTGTCTACGTTCGATTTTCCAGCATCTGCAGTTCCTTCTTAAACACTCGGACTATCCTTGTTCGGACTTTGCTGGCTTTACCTTGCACCAAATGTTATCCCCTTACACTGTAAATGGATCGATTGTAACCATGTATTGTTTTCTGCTGATTGGTCAGCAGGCAACAAAAAGCTTTTCGCTTGTACCTCGATACATGTGACAATAATCTGAACTGAATTTATATTTGTGACTTTTTTGAAAATGCTAGTAAGTGGAGGAATACTTACTTGTGGAAATGAATCGTAAGTAAGTACATTTTATTTATATAGCACGTTTAAACCAACTCGTGTTGAATCCAAAGTGCTTTACATAGAATAAATAATTAAGTTTCCGTACATCCATAGAAACATTTTTAGGAGTTGTTACCACGCAGAGATATGTGGTGAAGTCAAGACTAAAAAATATAAAAGTTAGATGGATATCAAAGTAACAATAGCAATTAGGATTATAATCCTGAGGAAAGGATAGTTCTGCAAATGGCATAGCAGTAAATACCAAGGGCAATCTGATGCGAGAGAAAGCAATGTGAAAGTAATACAGATGCAGGCAGGAAAGTAAGGCCTGTGTTATATCACGACTTTCGTGGCTTCAGGTTGTCTCAAAATATTTTACAACCAATTAACTATTTTTGACATGTAGGCATTGTTATCTTTTCATCTTCTCCTCAGATATTCCTGGGGGAATGAGGACAATTTGTTTCCGTTTGGGTTTCCTGGGTTCTGCGGAGATGGATCTGGCTGTTATGAAACCTGCAGACTGCAACGTAGTCGGTGCAGGAGGTGCATAATAGGGCGGGCAGGTGGGTACTTTGTTAATGGTACGCTGCTGTCATACACTCAGGACTGCCGTGCGCCATCGAAACCCGGACTCGATATTCTCAATATCATTGCTGATGCTCCTTCTTCACTTGGTGCTGATATGGGTCAAGGATTCCGAAGAGTTGAGGGTTTATTGCAATTTTTCTAGCTAGGTGTTGTGCACATCCTTGATTTTTTTTTCTCTTTCAGTTGCCTGGTAATCTTTTTCTGTGACAGTTCATAGAACAGAAAGTCTGTTTTGGGAATTTGGCATTTGGCCCATTAACAACATGGTAATATTGGATGAACACAAAGTACTGGAGTAACTCAGCGGGTCAGGCAGTATCTCTGGAGGATTGGGACCCTTCTTCGGTGTGAAGAAGGGTCCAGACCTGTCCATGTCCTCCAGCGATCTAGACACGAGGAACTGCAGATGCTGGATTACAAAAACACATACGATGTGCCAAAGTAATTCAACGATCAGGCAGTACCTCTGGAAAAAGTCCCAACCCGAAACATTGTCTATCCATGTTCTCCAGAGATGCTGACTGACCCCGCTGAGTTACTCCAGCACTCTGTGAAACGTCACCTATCCATGTTCTCCAAAGAAGCTACCTGACCCGCTGAGTTACTCCAGCACTCTGTGAAACGTCACCTATCCATGTTCTCCACAGATGCTGCCTGACCCGCTGAGCTACTCCAGCACTCTGTGAAACGTCACCTATCCATGTTCTCCACAGATGCTGCCTGACCCGCTGAGCTACTCCAGCACTCTGTGAAACGTCACCTATCCATGTTCTCCACAGATGCTGCCTGACCCGGTGAGTTACTTCAGCACTTTGTGTTCTCCACAATATTTGAACATCTGCGATTCCTTGTGCCTCCAGTAATATTGTAATGTATGGAATACATATATTTAGGGAACACATCAGCCAGTTTGCTCAGAGCAAGCTTCTGTAAACATGAATGCGATAATGATCAGATGATGTGTCACACCACTGGTGACTCATGGATATAAAATGGCCAGTATCTGAAGGAAAACCTCTCCTCAATTCTTGAAAGTAGTGTATTGGGATATTTTACATTAATTGAGAGGATGGATAGGATATAAATTGTGTGCCTTATCCACAGGATGTCTGGATTGTAGCACTCTCTCAACACTGTAAGGAAGTATCAGTCTAGGTTTTTCAGTTCAAATCTCTGAAGTGGGATTTAACCTTCCTGTTGAGTACCTTGGGGCATTTTACTAGGTTAAAGGTGCTTTGTTAATACAAACTGTTGCTCTTGATGTTATTGCTTCCCTGTCTGAATCCTCACACTCGTCTGTAGAAACAGAACCGTAACACTTGTCAGAAGGTCAGCTTGTCTTTAAAACCCAGTTCCCAAGGCAAATCATAACTGCAGACAGAATGCCACAAATGTGATGAGCATTAGCTCAACTAATCTAAGTAGAGCAATATTCTTTGGAATCACTACTTTATGCTTTAATTGGCAATGTCCCTTCACAAAGGACATTACAGAATGATCACCCTCAGAGCAACATCATCCCTGTAGCAGCTTTAACACACTAAAGCACCCAATGTGCATTGAGATGCATTGCCAAAGAAAATTTGACACATAAAAAATACTGGAAAAGGTCACCAAGAAAGAGCTGGGTTAAAAAGGCAGGATTTTAGGAGTGCCTTAAAAATGATAGTAAAAATTAATGAGAAAATTCCTGAATTTACGGAGAGATTCAGTATGGAAACAATTCCTTTGACCCATCGAGCCCATACTGTCCATCAATCACCCATTTACATTAATCCTACACTAAATAATCAACTTTATTCTCTCTTTCATTCTCTCGATATTGTTATCAAATCCCGCCAGGTTTTATCACTCACCAACACACTAAGGTACAGAGGACAATTGATCTACCGACCTGCACATCTTTGGGATGTGGGGGGAAACCAGAGCACCCGGAGGAATCTTAAGCATCGCGAAGATGTAGGGAATCGAGGACCAGAGGACATAGGTTTAAGGTGAAGGGGAAAAGATTTAATAGGAATCCGAGGGGTAACTTTTTCACACAAAGGGTGGTGGGTGTATGGAACAAGCTGCCAGAGGAGGTAGTTGAGGCTGGGATTATCCCATCATTTAAGAAACAGTTAGACAGGTACATGGATAGGACAGGATTGGAGTGGTATGTGCCAAACGCGGGCAGGTGGGACTAGAATAGCTGTGACATGTTGGCCGGTGTGGGAAAATTGTGCCGAAACGCCTGTTTCCACACTGTATCACTCTATGACTCTAAGCAGTCACAGAGAAAATGTGCAAACTCCATATAGACAGCACCTGAGGTCAGATCAAACCTGGGTCTCCAGTGTTGTGAGGCAACAGCTCTACAGCTGCCATTCTGCTGACTGGTTAGCACACAACAAAATCTTTTCACTGTACCTCGGTACACATGACAATAAACTAAACTAACTACTGTGCTGCCCAGGTATGGCATTGGTACTGGAAGGAAAAGGGTCTTCCTAATATGATCCCCAGCTTTGACTCTAACTGCAAATTGAAATAGTGAAGCGAGTCATTTGGTCCAAGGCCAGTTTGGAAAAGGTGACAAACATTAGTGTTTCCAGAAATACCCACTGTGTAACTGAATAATAAAAGCCCAAGTCTTCACCTTAAATATCAACCTTTGCTCTGCGCCCAAAGCTGCACGTCCCACTAAGTTCCTTCAGCAGATTATTAGTGTTCTGTTTTTCAGCATCTGCGACCTCTTTTGACTCAAAATCCTTCCTTTGTCATATGTGTGAAAAAGAACCAGATCTTCATAAAATCAGTTGAATAACACCCTTACCTCATTGTGTCCGAAGGTACTTCAGATGCTGGCTTATGCCCCTGTCCCACTTAGGAAACCTGAACGGAAACCTCTGGAGACTTTGCGCCCCACCCAATTTTTCCATGCGGTTCCCGGAAGTTGCAGGTGGTTGCCGGAGGTTGCAGGTAGTGGAAGCAGGTAGGGAGACTGACAAAAACCTCCGGGAACCGCACGGAAACCTTGGGTGGGGTGCAAAGTCTCCAGAGGTTTCCGTTCAGATTTCCTAAGTGGGACAGGGGCATTACACTGAAGATATGCAGAAGATCCAAAATGCTGGAGTAACTCAGTGGGTCAGGCAGCACCTCTGGATAGAAGGGGTAGGTGACGTTTTGGGTGGAAACCCTTCTCCAGACCTGAAACATCGACTATTCCTTTTCTCCAGAGATCCTGCCTGACCCGCTGAGTTACTCCAGCATTTTGTGTCTACCGTTACCTTATTGTTCATTTCCTTGTACGAAAGTGGGATAATAATGAATTAGTGTGAACAGGTGATTGATGGCCGAGATGAGGAAAACTTTTTTCACACAGAAAGTGGTAAATCTCTGGAATTCTCTGCCGCAGAAGTTAGTTGAGGCCAGTTCATTGGCTATATTTAAGAGGGAGTTAGATGCGGCCCTTGTGGCTAAAGGGATCAGGGGGTATGGAGAGAAGGCAGGTACAGGATACTGAGTTGGATGATCAGCCATGATCATATTGGATGGCGGTGCAGGCTCGAAGGGCCGAATGGCCTACTCCTGCACCTATTGTCTATGTTTCTATGGCCTGTATGGACTCAGTGGGTTGAAGGGCCTGTATTGATTCATGCTGCATCTCTAAAGTACAAACCTTCCTGCCTTACTCTGATTACTTTTATTTCCTGCTCCTGAATGGTGCAGCCAATGCTCGATGTCTAGGGAGGGGAGAGTTGGGCCATGAAGCAATATCTGACCAACACTTTCAAGGCATTTATATAGCAACAGCCACAATAAAGTTCCCTGACTCTCACTCTGAAGAAGGGTCTCGACCAGTAATAGACTGTGGGCCGAGCATCACAAATGTGTCTAGAAACCAACTTTTGTGACCCATGTCTCGGAACTACATGAAATTTAAATAAAATATAATTGAGGTCATAATCGTCAGTGCCAAAAGTTGCACATTAATTAATTGAAGTAATTAGAAAATGAGATAGAAAAAGTAATCGCCATCTAGTGTCCAATGCCCATATTACACCATGGGGAGCCTATTTTCCGTGTTGCAGTCTATTTAAACTATATATTATTATACCATATATATATGCCATATATAAATATATATATATATATATATATATGACTTGTCAATATGACTGTAATCATGTATAATTATGTATAATTGTATTATATAAAAATATAAATATAATTGTGAGTGGGTATTTTGAATGAGACTGCCTCAGACGTCCGGCTCCTGAACCAGCCTTATTAATGGGTCAGTACAGATCCTGTGTGTTCCCCCGTTTACTGAACCCCACTGACTGCCAGTGTGCAGAGTGGAGGTCACGGCCATAGTGGGACTGGAGCAGTGCCAGGCTGGGGGAAGGATAAGGCATCTTCTACTGACAGGAAAATACCTGACCTTAACCCTAACCTTAACTCTCCCCCCTTCCAGAGCTGCCCATGGCTTGAGCTGGAGCCGCATTGGAACCTGCTGCGGGCTCCGTACATGTGGCCGTTCAGCGGGTCCACCTCGGCCAGCATGCCCTTCTGGATCATCGTAGTGATGATGGTAGTGAGCAGCACTGCCCTGCACGCCACCCGGGCCGCCTTCAGCACCACCATAGCGCCGGCTCCGTCAAACCGCCCGCTCACTCGCTGCAACACCCAGCCGTCCGACAGCCCGACCGACCCCTCGCAGCACCCACCGGCGGCCCGGGCACTCTCACCACCCACCTATGGCCCGACCGAACCTCCACAGCATCCTTCGGTCTACCGGCAGCCCGACCGACCGACTGACCCTAACCCTAATCCTAATCCTAATCCTATCCCTAGCTCTACATTTGTTATTTATCATTTTTATTTAACAGTTCACATCATTACTTTATAAAGATAAATCAATTGAAAAACAAAATTATCAGCAAGTAGCAATGTTACAAAATTTTGAAATTTAAAAAATCAAGTCTGTAATTTATCCCATCAGATAAAGCATAAAAAGAAGTTTAATTTGACACCTAATTCACTTTCATATCTCAAGTATTTAAAAAGTATTTTCATACTCGGAAATTAGCATCTTGTTCCCTATTGATTTTCTATGGACATAACAAAAAAGCTGTGATCGTGTACTGTCAAAAGGCCATAACCTTCTTAAAAATTAAGAGAACTGAATGAAATTTTCAGTTATCGTAGATTGAAGCATTCTGAAACAAATATAAAATAATCTTACTTGGATGACCTGAAATTAAAACATATAATTAGTTAGTTACCCAAGTGTAGCAAATTTCAAACTTCAATTACTTGATCTAAACATCTATCCATTTCTTAATAAATGATTAACATTTTTAAATAGCCCAAGTGTCCAAATAATATTCATAAATAATTCACAATAAAACATGATTTTGAAATCTCATTTACATTAATTTATAGGCCAAATGGAAGGAATTTTGTGTTCAATTGCTGCAAATTAAAGTCCATTTAAATCAGCTTTCTAGTGGGATCCTGTGAACGCGCTGGTTTAGAACGTTCACATTGCGGTAGATTTGTGCCCTCAAATGCCCAGAAAAATACTGCGGGATATAATGGGCCCAAAATGAGCTACTCGCTATAGTAAACTTTGTATATAGGGTTCTTAAGAAGCCCTTTTTAATGTAAAAATAAGCTACATACCTTTAATTGTTTGCTTTATAAAACCCTGGGGCTGCGAGAGGTCGCGGGTTTAGAGAGTGATTTTTAAACTACTATAACTATTATACAAGGCCATAAAAACTAATATTACCTTTTGCGACGGGGTCTTTCAGCGATTTTTCGTTAATGATTTACTAGGCTGAACATTTTCGATTGCAACAGCCTAGTAAAAATCGCGTTTTAAACCCGCCCCCTCAAAACAGCGCCAAAATCACACACGCGGGCTGGGGCAGATTTTCAACGACGCTTCACATAGGTTTTGCAACATACCTACAGCAAGGTTAGCATTACCTTTATTCCTTGGCAACCTTGCTATTGTTTTGATGTAATGAGGAGGCAGCCATTATCCTAGGGTCCTCGCTGCCTAGCGACCATAAAACAAAGTTCGGGATTGGTCAATTTGCGTCCAACCTCAATGTCAAACGTGCATTGATTGGGCAATTACTACTCGGAAAATTGGAAGTTTTCCTCATATTTAAACAAAATGTGCAGGTTTTAGTCCGGACGAGTTTCAGGTACGATTTATATAATATTTTTACACAATATGTTAAAAATTCAGGTAGTTCCGTGAGTTGTGTCACGAACTTGAACGAAAAAGCTCCTCGGCCCACAGCCTATAACATCACCTATTCCTTTTCTCTAGAAATGCTGCCTGACCCGCTGAGTTACTCCAGCTTTTTTTTTTTGGCTATCTTCGAATTAGATAATTCCATCCTACACACAAAGTGTGAGATGGGTGTTCTACTCCTGGGCTGTTCCCCACCAAGGAATTGTTGTCTTTCAGTGACAGGACGATTGGTGAGTAGCTTCCCGACGGGCCGCGACTGTGGACTGGTAACGTGGCCAGAGGCCTTTATCGAGGCGCCGCGGTCTCGATGCCTCCCGGATCGCCGCATAGAAGCCCGGGTCGGTGGGTCGATGGAGTGGCCGACGGAGCCAGCGGCTGAGGCCCGGCTCGGCTCCATGGAGGTGTGAAGTGGGTCGTTGACAGCAGTGAAACAGCAACAGCGGTGAAGCCTGGTGGCGGTGGAACCTCGCCGGTGGTGAAGCCGCGCGCCGTCGGCGATGCCTCGCGGGTCGACCCGCGGTCGATGAGAGCGTGGAGGACCGCCATAAGGGAGGCAGGGGAAGAACAATGGAGGACCCGGCGTGCGGGGGGACCGTCATGAGGGAGGTGGGGGGGAGAACAATGGACAATGGAGGGCGGGCGGACATGGGGGAACCGCTGGGGTGGGCGTGGTGGGGGACGAAAGGGGGAGCCGGCGTGCTTTGTACCTTTGTCAGCACCGTAGGTGGCAGCTATCTGTATACATTGTGTATAACCACATAACCATATAACAATTACAGCACGGAAACAGGCCATCTCGCCCCTTCTAGTCCGTGCCAAACACTTATTCTCCCCTAGCCCCATCTACCTGCGCTCAGACCATAACCCTCCATTCCTTTCCCGTCCATATACCTATCCAATTTATTTTTAAATGATAAAATCAAACCTGCCTCCACCACTTCCACTGGAAGCTCATTCCACACAGCTACCACTCTCTGAGTAAAGAAGTTCCCCCTCATGTTACCCCTAAACTTCTGTCCCTTCATTCTCAAAATTCTATGCAAGCAAAGAATCTCACTGTGCATAGTCACATGCGACAATAAAGTATTCCTATTCCTATAACCAGCAGAGCTAGAAAGGTGTCCATATATACATGGTAAACATTTGAACGAAGCATCCAGACTTGTGTAAGGCGAGCTTGTTTGTTCTCTTGCATTTGGCTATTGTATTCAAAACTGTCCATGAAACCTCTGATCACATCTTCTAAATAGGTTTCATCTAAAATACTTTACATGTTTGCTTTAGAAGGGTAGCCTTGAAACATTTGTGCTTTTCCAAGCGATTAGCGCTGCCACCCATATTTACTGCACGGTAGGAAGGCTATTTGGATTAGCAATGCCAGGCATCTGTGTCGCTGGTCTGCATCCTCCCCTCTCCACAACCCGTCCGTCCCGTCCCGTTCCTCCCCCCAGTGCTGACACAAGTCTGATTGTTCCGCTGGAGGAAATGACATTGGTGGCAAATGTTTATCCAGATGTTTGGCTTCAGCTTCCAAGGGGAAAGCTGAAAGTTTGTTGGCAAGGATCGATTCAGTCTGAGCGATCTTAAAAGCACTTTAAGGGAAAGCAAAAAAAAAGTTGCAAACTGCGAAATTAAAATGGCTAAAAAACGAGCTGCCTGCTGCCTATTCTCACTTTTGCTAATAGGATTGGCACAAGTAATAAAAGCAGATTACATGGAAAAACTCGCAGAAAAGAAAATCTGTGCTGAAGAGGATTGCAGTTGTAAGTACATTCGCTTCATTTTTGAGATTGGGAACCTAAAAACCTCTGTTTAGTTATGCTTTTTGTTATTACATACATACATTCTATATTCAGCAGCTATGAAAAAGACGCACACATACCCTTAATGTGTTTATACATTTTTTTCCACATTTAAGTTTAGCTCTTATTTACCTGGAATATAAAATGCTCATCACTAGTTTATAATCTGTGGAATCTCAGTCATTGTTGACGTTGGGTTTTCGCAAAATAAGGCTACTTACTTATAAATGTCATACCAATTTTTCTTTCCCGCTGCTATTAACACGATGGATCAAAACTCACTCAATGGGGCAAGTCTCAAAGTATTTCAGTGTGAACCTGACATTTAGGTTAATCGTCGCTCTGTATCAAGTGACTCCGCGATGTTATTTTCGACAAACCATGAAATGGGGTTTGCTTCAGATATTTGTTTCACTTCAGAGTGATCGACACCCAGCCAGAGGTGACCGACGAATGTTTCCTGACAGAAGTTTGAATGGTGAATGCAAAATTATTTCTAATTTAGTATTCCCCGCCACCCAAGAAGGGGCAGTTCAGCCCTTTAAAGAGAAACCTGAGCTCAACCAGACTTGTACTGTGCAGATGTGAGGCTTGTCCACAATTCACGACTACTCTTTGAAAATTGAGAAGTCAGGCTTCACTGATCTCCTGCTGCAATTTTCCTTTTTGACAAAGCCATAGTGACATTTTGAAAGAAAAGGGCAGAGCAGGCCAAATTCCGATTCTCAAATATCAACTCTTGGTGACCCCCTTGGCCACTGAAGTATTAATAATGGACAGAAAGACGTGCATTTATACGGCCCGTCACCATTTCAGGATGCCCCAGAGCACTTTTCAATACTCTTGAAATGTTGTCACTGTTAAAGGGGATGTAATGCCACAGCCAATTTGTGCATACCAAGCTCTCACAAGAAAATGCTAAATTGCTTCAGTAATATTGAGTGGGAAACAAATATTAATTGACAGACTGGGAATAGTTTCCCTAGCTCCTACCAAAATTAGCCCTTGGGACCTTTTACGTCCATGTCAGCAAGCAGGTGGGACGTTTTAACGTCTTATTTTAAAGTTGCCGGTGGAGAAATTTGCTCTCATTTGTTGCTTCCAGATGCACTAGTAGTTGTTATTGATCTTAGTTTAGTTTAGAGATACAGCGCGGAAACAGGCCCTTTGGCCCATCAAGTCCGCACCAACCAGCAATCCTCGCACACTAACACTATCCTGCACACACTCGGGACAATTTACATTTACACCAAGCCAATTAACCTGCAAAACAGCACGTCTTTGGAGTGTGGGAGGAAACCGAAGATCTCGGAGAAAACCCGGGCAGGTCACGGGGAGAACGTACAAACTCCGTACAGACGGCACCCGGAGTTATGATCAGACCCGGGTCTCTGGCGCTGTGAGGCAACAATTCTACCGCTGTGCCACCGTGCTATCCGTGGCAATTGCTTGACACTCAATTCTATTCAAGCCAATGGAATTGAATTTTGGATGAGTACACATAAAGTCCCTCCTATATGATGCATGATGTGCAAGAAACAAAAAAACATCTTTCTACTTTCGACTACACTACTGACTGTTCAGTATTTCTCTAGTATTGTCCTTGAAAGTAAGCTTAGATTTTTTTCTTCTGTCCTTGCGTTCCTGCGGCAGGACTTGAATTCACAATTCTAGCGACTGAGACACAGCTGACAAACAGCATATTATTTTTTGGGAGCAGGTAACCTTCACAAGCAATCATTGCCTTCATTTTATGTAGCAGTCAAAACTGAAGTATCAGAACATCCTTTTCATCTTCTGGAATATTGATTTATCTACCTTCAAGTAACCCTTGCTTTCCCTCTCTCTCCATCCCTTCCCTGTCCTAGTTCTCCGACTAGTTCTACTATTCTGATTAAATATTTCTGATTGTATGCTGCATCAGCACCTTCCCCATAGCTGACAATGAACCATTCAATGTGTGAGAAAGAACTGCAGATACTGGATGAAATCAAAGGTAGACACAATCTTCCAGACACAAATCTTATGGACACAAATCTTCCAGAACCAGGGGCCACAGTTTAAGAATAATGGGTAAGCCATTTAGAATGGAGACGAAGAAACAATTTTTCTCACAGTCAAGTCAAGAGAGTTTTATTGTCATGTGTCCCAGATAGGACAATGAAATTCTTGCTTGCTGCAGGACAACAGAATTTGTAAACATAATACAGAACAGGAGATAAAAGTTCAGTGTGTCTATATACCATAGACCATATATATACACAATAAATAAACAGATAAAGTGCAATAGGCTGTTATTGTTCAGAGTTTGTTTGATGGTGTGTTTAATAGCCTGAGAGTTGTGAGTCTGTGCAATAGAGTTGTGAGTTTGTGGAATTCTCTGCCTCAGAGGAAGGTGGAGGCAGGTTCTCTGGATACTTTCAAGAGAGAGCTCGATAGAGCTCTTAACGTTAGCGGAGTCAGGGGATATGGGGAGAAGGCAGGAACGGGGTACTGATTGGGGATGATCAGCCATGATCACATTGAATGGCGGTGCTGGTTCGAAGGGCCGAATGGCCTACTCCTGCACCTATTGTCTATTGCCTAAAATGTGGAGTAACTCAGAGGTTGAGGCAGCATCTATGGAGAGAAGGAATGGGAGATTGGTTATTGCATGTGAAGCAATCAGAGTAATATACTACCACTAACTCCACCCTATTGAACACTTCATATTAACACACTTCCTATATTACGTAGTCGGACGAGTGGTAGAGTGGAACTAACGTATTGTACTGTGCCATTATGACTGATGATCATAGCTGACTCAAACACCATACAGTGTCCGTACACTTGTTTATAGGAATATCACCCATTCCTTCTCTCCGTGGTTGCTGCCTCACCCGAATGAACCATTGTACTTTTCTTTATCATCATATGCTTTGTTTGGTCATTTTCACACCTCACCCTTCTATATCTCTTGACTCTCTATTCAAGTTCAAGTTCTCATTTATTGCCACATGCTCTGATTAAAATACAGTGGAATTTGACTTACAATGCGGCCACACAATCAAAAAGAGCACAATACACAGTAGAATATAACATGAGCATCCACCACAGTGGAATCAACATTCTTCACTGTGATGGAAGGCAATAACGTCTAGTCAGTCCTGCTCCTTTGTTCATCCGTGGTCGGGGCCATGAGCCCTCCGCAGTCACCGCTACGGGCGGCCCGATGTACAGGCCCTCTCGTCGGGATGATCGAAACTCCGACGTCGGAACGGACGGGCACTCCGCGATCAGACGCTTCCTACTGGAGACCGCGGCTTCACGATGTCATACCTTCCGACACTCAGTCTGAAGAAGTGTCACCAGCCGAAACGCCACCCATTCCTCCGATCCAGAGATGCCGCTTGACCCGCTGAGTTACTCCAGCATTTTGTGTCTATCTTCAAATAAAGCAAGTGATTTGTCTTTCAGATGTCATCTCAATCGGCCAGGTGGTGGATGATTACATTGCACCAGACTGCAGGTTCTTAAACCTTAAGGAAGGCCAGTTTATATATGTATACTCCAAGCTGGTGCCTGAAGGCCAAGGTGGAGAATTCTGGTCTGGTAGCGTAAGTACATCTACTCTTCCTGAGGGATTACAAGCAAACAATTCAGTGATAACTTAAGGACTCTCCGTGTGCCTCCTTGTGATTTTTGCTTCTCCATTGCAGATTTACAGTGACCATCAGTATGTGGAACAAATGGGTATAATCGGTTATTTCCCCAGCTCGATGGTCACAGAGCAGGAAGTATTCCAGAACACAACGATGGAACTTCCCACCACCGTGAGTACTTCATTCTATAATTTTAGTTTAGTTTAGAGATACAGCGCGGAAACAGGCCATTCAGCCCACTGAGTCTGCGCCGACCAGCGATCCCCGTGCATTAGCGCTATCCGACACACACTAGGGGCAATTTTACATTTATACCAAGCTAATGTCACAGGGTAGAACGTATAAATTCGACACAGACAGCGCCCATATTCAGAATGGAAACCAAGTCTCTGGCGCTGTGAGGCAGCAGCTTTAACCGCCGCGCCGCTGTGCCGCCCTAACGACAATTCTACAACAACCCATTTGTGTCCATCTTATCAATCACTTTTAGAATCTTCAGAATGTTTCAATGAGATCATCTCTTAGTTCCGGTGAGTTTGGGCCAATATTACTAAATTTCTCCTCATTGGACAACCTCTCAGCCCTCTCAACCCTCAGTCTGAAGAAGGGTCTCGACCTGAAACGCCACCCTGCCTGTCCCGCTGACTTCCCTCAGCATTTATCTCCGGTTAAAACCACCACCTGCAGTTCTTTCGTACACTCTCAGCTCTTTAGTTAAGTTAGTGAATCTGAGCTACGCCACCTCCAAGCTTATCTTAATTTTGGAACCCAACACTGTATGTGGTGATCCACACGTCGTGCCACCAAAGTGCTATACAATTGTAGCATGACTCCCTTGCCATGTACTTCAATCCCTTGTTTAATAAACATCAACATACCAATTACCTCTTGGTTACTAAATGTGAAAACTAGCTACAAATAGACAATAGGTGCAGGAGTAGGCCATACGGCCCTTTGAGCCAGCACCGCCATTCAATGTGATCATGGCTGATCATCCCCAATCAGTATTTAAGAAGGAACTGCAGATGCTGGAAATTCGAAGGTACACAAAAATGCTGGAGTAACTCAGCGGGTGCAGCAGCATCGTTTACGTTACGTTGCCTATTTCCTTCGCTCCATAGATGCTGTTGCACCCGCTGAGTTTCTCCAGCATTTTTGTGTATCCCCAATCAGTACCCCGTTCCTGCCTTCTCCCCATATCCCCTGACTCCGCTATTTTTAAGAGCCCTGTCTAGTTCTCTCTTGAAAGTATCCAGAGAACCGGCCTCCACCGCCCTCTGAGGCAGAGAATTCCACTACATGGCGTACAGCATGACACCCGGAACTCTCTGCACTCTTTCCCCCTTTGGGTAGGTGATGAAATAAATGAATGATATTCCATGCAATGTACGTGGATTTGTTGCCTGTGAAAGTATCTGAGCAAATACCCGAGAGGATTGTAAATTAGATTTATTTCAGTAAATGAAATTTAATTAAAATTAGTTAACAAAAAACGCTATGACAATAGCAATAAATATTATTAATGTTTCTTAGTTTAAATGTGACAGATTCCTTCAGTTCTGTTGATTTTTAAAATATACTACATTGAATTAAATTCTCTTGAGTGTTTACAATCAGGTTTGCTTTCTATGCTTGAAATTTAATGTGTTTTCAGTAGTTGCTTCAAGATCAGGAGCAGACGGGCTATTAATCAGAAATGGACCTTGCATAATTACACAAACGTCCAAGGCCTGGATAGAATAAATGTGGAGAGGATGTTTCCACTAGTGGGAGAGTCTAGGAACAGAGGCCACAGCCTCAGAATAAAGGGCATACCTTTAGACCGGAGATGAGGAGAAATTTCTTTAGTCAGAGTGTGGTAAATCTGTGGAATTAATTGCCACAGATGGCTGTGGGGGCCAAGTCGATGGATATTTTTAATCATAATCATACTTCATTAGCCAAGCATGTTTTGCAACATACGAGGAATTTGATTTGCCATAGTCATACTAATAAAAAGCAACAGAACACACAAAACACATTTTAACATAAACATCCACCACAGTGACTCCTCCACATTCTTCACTGTGATGGAAGGTGAAAAAAAGTTCAATCTCTTCCCATCTTTGTTCTCTCGCGGTCGGGGGCCTCAAGCCCTCTGTTGACGGAATGATCTTGGCTCCCGTAACCGGCATTGGGCCTTCCTCGTCGGGGCGATGTCAGCTCCCCCGCGCCGGGCGATCGGACCCCGGGTCAGGGCTAGTCGAAACCTTCTGTGACTTTGGAGCTCCCGACTCGGTCTTACCCGAGACTGCGAACTCCAGGCAAGGGATCGCAGGTTCCGATGGTAAGTCCACCTCGCGGTGGGGTTCAAAGTCAGTCCTGAGCGAGGCCTCCAGCTCCACGATGTTAGGCCGCAGAGCGACCGGAGATACGAACTGGAAAACAATCGCATCTCCTGCAAGGTAAGAGATTGAACAAAAAGTTTCCCCCAGCCCCCACATAAAATAAACCAGAGAACATTACCACCAACTTTTAAAACACGCTAAAAATAACAACAAAAAAAGAAGACGAAAGGACAGACAGACTGTTGGCGAGGCTGCCATCGCGGCGCCACAAGGTGGAGATTCTTGATTAGTCAGGGGTTATGGGGAGAAGGCAGGTGAATGGGGTTGAGAGGGAAAGATAGATCTGCTTAGATTGAATTGTGGAGGAGACTTTATTCTGCTCCTAGATATTATGAAAAATATTTAACATGCCTGGCCTTTATTAGATGTAAAACTATTTCTAAATTATTCAATATAAATGTAAACGTTGCTGATAATATTCCTTTCGTGCTGTCTTTAAAAAAAAAATCTTCCTGGCAACATACTTATATGTTAAAGCTATTTAGAATCATGTAGAAAATGCATTGATTTTTCATTACATAATGATCCTGCATTTTTCTTCATCACCGATTGATGTATTCTAATGACAATGTTTAAGTGTGTCATCTGTAATTGGTTTTAGAATCTGATGCATTCTTACTTTAACTTTCCATCAGGCTATCGACTTCTACTGTGACTAATGCTAATGACCTACTCATCAAACTGTGCAATCAAAGAAAAAATGCAGAACAAATTCGATTTAACTGAGAAGGTCTGTTCAGTTTCTTGCTGCTAAAAGTCCTTACTTCTTAAAGCAACGTATAACGCCAAAGGCTGAAGTCTAGCGGAAAGATTATAAAGTGAACGTTTTTGTCATTGTGATTTAATTTACTTGTTTCACTTTTATTTTTATTTTCACTGGTTATAAAACATCTATTTC
This sequence comes from Leucoraja erinaceus, assembly GCF_028641065.1. NCBI lineage: Eukaryota > Metazoa > Chordata > Chondrichthyes > Rajiformes > Rajidae > Leucoraja > Leucoraja erinaceus. The sequence continues at coordinate 3,455,489 of NC_073384.1, read as the reverse complement.
AATGCTTGTATCAAATATTTGAATCATACATAATATGATTAATGCATTCATTTTTGTATAGGAATAACAAATGGATGAAAAAAAAGTATTTTCTGATAGTTTCCTTGCTACCTGAATGTCATCAGTTTATTTCATGTCTCTGTGGTTAATTTCGCAGTACCATGTCATGTAGAGGCAATCTCTAACCAACACAAAATATATCCAAGCAAAATTAAAGCATATTTTATTTGCTTAATTCATTTGTGTGTGTGTATGCACGTGTGTGTGTGTGTGTATGCACGTGTGTTTGTGTGTGTGTGTGTGTGTGTATGCACGTGTGTGTGTATGCACGTGTGTGTGTGTGTATGCACGTGTGTGTGTGTGTGTGTTTATGCATGTGTGTGTGTGTATGCACGTGTATGTGTATGCACGTGTGTGTGTGTGTGTATGCATGTGTGTGTATGTGTATGCACGTGTGTGTGTGTATGCATGTGTGTGTATGTGTATGCACGTGTGTGTGTGTGTGTATGCACGTGTGTGTGTGTCTGTATGCACGTGTGCGTGTCTGTATGCACATATGTATGTGTGTGTGTGTCTGTGAATGCACGTGTGTGTCTGTGTATGCACGTGTGTATGTGCATCTGTATGCACAAGTGTGTGTGTGTGTCTGAATGCACGTGTGTGTCTGTGTATGCACGTGTGTGTGTGTCTGTATGCACATGTGTGTGTCTGTGTATGCACGTGTGTGTGTGCGTCTGTATGCACAAGTGTGTGTGTGTGTCTCTGCAGGAGGGGAAAGGATCAACTTCCTAACGACAAGGAATGGGAGACTGCTGTCTGCCAATATCTGCAACGGTTGCTAATCTCCATCCATCGCTAACATCTGACAGTCTGCACACATGAATGAAAACAGTTGATGACAATGGTGCAAATGCACTGTGGAATTGGACAAGTCAGATTACATCAACAGCTCGCTAACGGTTCTGTGAAGAGACAGCAGCCAGGTATTGTGTGCATTTAATCTTGTTCCAAACTAATGTGCTTATGCACTGCAGCATAAAAGTGTAGAACACAGTCGAAGTCAAGATACATGTTACAGTGTTGGACAAAGACAGAGTGTTTAATTGTCATTTCTGCCGACAGCAGAGTGATTATATTCTTACTTGCAGCAGCACCACAGGTCTGTAAATGCAACACATGCAGATACTATAAAATACAAAGTCAAAATATTAATAACCACAATACTAATGCAAAAACCCATTGTCCTCAGGGCAACCAATGACAGTCCATAAAACGTCATAGTTGAGGATCGTGTTGTGCGGTGTACAAGAACCCGCTGGTAGCTGGGAAGAAGCTATTCTTGAAGCTGATGGTCACTTTTTTAAGATTCTTGTAACTTATTTCCGACAGCCGGATTGAACTAAGAGCGTGACCAGGGTGGCTGTTATGTAATATATTGAATGTGTATGAAGGAACTGCAGATTGCTGGTTTACAGCAAAGAAAGACCCAACATGCTGGAGTAACGCAGCAGGACAGGCAGCATGTTTAAGAAGGAACTGCAGATGCCTGAAAATCGACGGTGGACAGAAAATGCTGGAGAAATTCAGTGGGTGAGGCAGCATCTATGGAGCGAAGGAAATAGGCAACATTTCGGGTCGAAACCCTTCTCTGGATAGGAATGGGTGACATTTGGGGTCGAGACCGTCAGACTGCTACTCCAGCAGTTTGTGTGAATGTAATATACTGAGTTGGGGTTCTCTCCCTCCCTCTCCCTCTCCCTCTCTCTCTCCCCCTCCCTCCCTCTCTCTCCCTCCCTCTCCCTCTCTCCCTCCCTCTCTCTCTCCCTCTCCCTCTCTCTCCCTCTTCACTCTCCCCCTCTCTCTCTCTCTCTCTTCCACCCCTCCCTCTCTTCCTCTCTCCCTCCCCTCTCCCCCCTCTCTTTCTCCCCCCCCCCCCCCCAAGCATTATGCCAATCACAGTTGTCGCGTCTGGCTCAACCCAAGACCAAACCCAAATTATTTTATTTTAATAAGATTATTATTTTAAATTATTAGTAATAGTTTAATTTAACTTAAAATTGGATCTGGTTTAAAACACATTCAAAATATTAAATATATTTTGTTCTTCTTAATCAATATCTTTTAATTTATTAAATTATTCAGCTGTTTTTACTTAAGGCCTGATCATCAAGGACATACGGAAGCAGAGGGGAAAACACCCTCCTGACAACACTGAACTGTACCAAGGTTGAAGGATGATGAGGATTATGAGGGAGGACCTTGTGAAGCACAGGCTCAGGTCCAGCATCATCCAACCAAATGAGGCTTTCATTCCACAGACGGCTGTGGAGGCCAAGTCAATGAATATTTTTAAGGTGGAGATCGACAGGTTCTTAATTAGTACGGGTGTCAGGGGTTATTAGAAGAAGGCAGGAGAAAGGGGCTGAGATCAGCCATGATTGAATGGCGGAGTAGACTCGGTGGGCCGCATGGCCTAATTCTGCTCCAAGAACTCGTGAATTGTGAACCTGCATTGGAATGGTCAATTAGCACCATCTGCACACTTGCTTTGTGCAGTGAGACCCAACTTTGATCATGCCTCAGGCCACCAGCGATGACCACGTATTGGGATCTTCCAGCAGGAGATTCAGTAAGTCGATGAATTCTCTCTTGAACTTCTCCTGGTGTACGGTGGGGGAGCATATTGACAGCTTACGTCACGGCCTGGTTGGGCAACTCGAACGCCTTGGTGATGCTGCCTGGCCCACTGACTTATTCAGCACTTTGTATCCTTTTATTTTTGTCAGATTTTATAAGTCCAGCTGGTACGGTAGCTCTGATTTACAGGCTTTATGTTGAATAGGATTGACGGAATCCCTGAAGGAAAGGAACGTGTAATTGGCCACTCGCAGGATTTCAGTAAAATATTCAAAATCAGACAAAACTTAATAGAACCCTAATTTCAATCTTGAGCCTTGCGTACTTTGGAAATGGAACCACCAGCCAACATTCTTGAGTTTCGAAACAAGATGTCCTAGCAATGTAGTCACATCGTGATGTTTATTTCAGGTCCGTCACCCCAGAGATGAAAACAGGCACGTCCCAGCACGTTAACAGGTGTTTAAGAGGCTTTTAGATAGGCCTATAGATATGCATTGAATGGAGGGATATAGATCAGGTGCAGGCATTATGTTGGGCATGGTTATTGTCGTCTAATGGGCTGTACTGCTCTATGGTCTATGAACACCTTGCGATCATCCAATGGCTCAAACCCCCTCCACTCTCTCCCCCCCCTCCCCCTCCCCTCCCCCCCCCCCCCCTCCTCCCCCCCCCCTCTCCCTCCCCCCTCCCCCCCCCCCCCTTTCCTTAACTCAGTCCTAAATGGCCTACCCCTTATTCTTAAACAGTAACCCCTGGTACTAGACTCCCTCAACATCGGGAACATTTTTCCTACATCTAATCTTGCAAGAATTTTATATGTTTCAATAAGATATCCTCTCATCCTTGTAAATTCCAGTGAATACAAGCCCTATCAACCCATTCTTTAAGTCAGTCCCGCCATCCCTGGAATTAACCTGGTGAACCTACGCTGCACTCCCTCAATAGCAATAATGTCCTTCCTCAAATTAGGAGACCAAAATTGCACACAATACTCCAGGTGCAGTCTCACCAGGGCCCTGTACAACTGCAGTAGGGCCTCCTTGCTCCTAAACTCAAATCCTCTAGCAATGAAGGCCAACAAGCCATTAGCTTTCTTCACAGCCTACTGTACCTGCATACTTACTTTCAGTGACTGATGTACAAGCACACCCATGTCTTGTTGCACCTCCCCTTTTCCTAATCTGACACCATTCAGTTTCCTAATTTGACACCATTCAGTCTGACGAAGGGTCTCGACCTGAAACGTCACCCATTCCTTCACTCCAGAGATGCTGCCTGACCCGCTGAGTTACTCCAGCATTTTGTGTCTACCTTTGATTCAAACCAGCATCTGCAGTTCTTTCCTACACCCCCTAACCATTCAGATAATGATCTGCCTTCCCTTTGGGGCCTGTCCCACTTGGGCGTCATTTGTGCGCCACGCAGATGGCGCGCGAAGGCTTTGTACATCCAAAATCCTGGTGCGCTGAGCGCGACCGTGCGTGACATTCTATGTCACCACGCACCATGCACGTGTAATGTGCACCATGCGCACATCACGACGCGCACGTCATGCATCGTGACGCGTAAATGATGTCGCGTAAATGACGCGCAAAAGACGCCCAAGTGGGACAGGCACTTTAGTCAAGTCAAGAGTCGAGAAAGTCTAATGTCCTGTGTCCCAGATAGCACAATGAAATTCTTGCTTGCTTGCTGCTGCACAACAGAATATGTAAACATAATAAATAAATAAATAAATAAATAAACAGATCGAGTTACTGGGGATAGTTGGAGAGAAAAACAATGCAATGAAAGCTATGAGATGAGGCTTGTTAGAAGAGGGGAAAATACAAACAAAGGAATGTAACGAGGAGGTAGACAAAAATGCTGGAGAAACTCAGCGGGTGAGGCAGCATCTATGGAGCGAAGAGATAGGTGTCGTTTTGGGTCGAGAACCGAAACGTCACCTATTCCTACGCTCCATAGATGCTGCCTCACCCGCTGAGTTTCTCCAGCATTTTTGTCTACCTTCGATTTTCCAGCATCTGCAGTTCCTTCTTAAACAATGTAACGAGGAGGCCTGAATCGGAACTCCTGTAAGTCAAATGTGATTTGGCTGTGTACGATGGATAGATAGAGCAAAGGGGAAGATACAGAATGTAGAAAATAGTTCTCAACATTGTAGCGCACCAGTCAGTCCCAGAGACAGTCCAATGCCCGCTGTGGGGTAGAGGTGAATCAGACAGTTACACCTGTGCTTATGGAAGGACCGTTCAGAAGCCTGATAACACAAGGGGAAGAAGCTGTTCCTGAGTCTGGTGATGCGAGCTTGCAAGCTTCTGTCCCTGTTGCCCGATGGGAGCGGGGAGAAGAAGGTCAAAGTGCAATGTTCACTGCAGGCTCTGTTTTTCCCTCTCTCGCCAGACATGTCTGGGACCTCTGAATTTGTCACCACCTCAAATTCCTTTATTTTGCATCCCGCCCGACCTGTGCAGTGTTTCCTGCATTTGCAGTTTTTATTTGGTTGTCATCAGCTTGCTTCCCTGCCAACGTTAGGCAGGACACTGGGTTAAGGTTGCAAAAGTATAGTGTTTCATATGTCGACTACTTGCTTCCTTAATTTACCTTCTCATGTTATGGAAAACATATCTTTTCCATGATATTTTCTGACAATTTCTAATGACATTGAAATTTAATGAGCTGCATTTTACATGCTCTATTTGAGCACCACCTAGTGGCAGTTAAGTTGAAGTTCGAGGTTCATTTAAAAATATTGGGCAAACTATGTTTCATTCTTAATTATTTTTCATCTCATTTGAAACAATTTTTCTTTAACCTGAGGCTAATTGTTGAGACATAGAACATGTACCATAACAGGCTTGTCAGCCCACAATGTCCATGTCGAACAGGATGCAGATCGGTAGGCGGCGCGACTCTCGTCAGCAGCGGCCTCTGCAGCCCGTCCGCGTTTTTATTATTTTTTGTCTATGTTTCTATGTAGTTTTTGTTATTTTTTGTTGGGGTGTGTGTGTGGGAGGGGAGGGGGAAACTTTTAAATCTCTCCCTGCACGGGAGACCCGACCTTTTCTTGTCGGGTCTCCGTTATCGTTGGGGCTGCAACGAGGAGCGGCCTCCAACAGGAAGAGACCGGGGACTCTGGTGCCGACGACTCACCGTCACCGTCGCGGAGCTGGCCGAGTCCGGAGCGGGTGGAGCGGTGGAGGAGCGCTGCTGCTGCTGCAGCCCGACCTCCGGAGATTCGGAGGCTTCAACTGCGGGTCTGGTGGACGGCGGCACCGGGAGCCCGCGGGTCCCTGGAGGGAGACCGCTTTTCAGGGCTCCTGCAACGGCGACTTCTCCCGCCCGAGTTGCGGGGTCGAAGAGCTCCTGGAGCGGGGCCTGACATCACCGCCCCGCACAGCTTGGAATGGCCGCGGGACTCTGCGAGCGCACGTCGGGGGCTCTAACACCAAGACCCGGTGTGCGACCTCGCACCACCTGGCGTGGCTTTAATGGCCGCGGGACAATTGCCATCGCCAGCCGGGGGCTTTGACTTTGACTCTGACATCGGGGGGGGGGGGGGGGGAGAGTGCAGTGGAGAGATAAGTTTTTTTGGCCTTCCATCACAGCGATGTGATGGATGTTTATGTAAATTATGTTGTGTCTTGGGTCTATTTGTTTGTAATGTAATGTATGGCTGCAGAAACGGCATTTCGTTTGGACCTCAAGGGGTCCAAATGACAATTAAAATTGTATCTTGTATCTTGTATGACAAGACCATCACTTATCTAGCTGCACATGGTCCATATCCCTCCATTCCTATCCAAAACACTCGGTAGCGTGCTCCAGGCACTCACCGCCCTCTGTTTAAAATATGTTGCCCCGTACACCTCCTGGATCTTATAGAAACATATAAAATTATAAAAGGACTGGACAAGCTAGATGCAGGAAAAATGTTCCCAATGTTGGGCGAGTCTGGAACCAGGGGCCACACACAGTCTTAGAATAAAGGGGAGGTCATTTAAGACTGAGGTGAGAAAAATCTTTTTCACCCAGAGAGTTGTGAATTTGTGGAATTCCCTGCCACAGAGGACAGTGGAGGCCAAGTCACTGGATGGATTTAAGAGAGAGTTAGATAGAGCTCTAGGGGCTAGATTATCACAATGAATGGCGGTGCTGGCTCGAAGGGCCGAATGGCCTCCTCCTGCACCTATTTTCTATGTTCCTAAGTTTAAACTTTGCCCCTCTCACCTTAAAGGGCCTGTCCCACTTAGGCTAATCTTTAGGCGACTAGGCTGTTGCCACATGATCGTGAGCGTCTGCTCAGTCGCCCAAAGAGTCGTAGCGTTTTTATGGTCGCCGCTGGATTTTCAAATGCTCAAAATGTTTTGGCGACTGTGGGCTTGACGCCAATGAGCGTAGCTTGACTTCTCCAGACGCAGGCGCTGTCGTAGGTCGTCGCCACGTGCCGTAGGTTGCCGCCAGAGCTGACTTCGGTGAATTCCATTGGCGACGACCCACGTCAACCGGCGACTGAATTGTCTAACCTTGTCGTAGCTTGTCGCGGGTGGACGTAGGTTGTCGTAGGTGGACGTCCTAATGGGTCGCCGGTTGTCGGTAGCTTGCCGGAGCTTGACGTCGACTAGATGGTACGTTGTCGTAGACGGTGTTGTAGGTGGGTCCAATCGCTGGTTTTTCGGCAACTTGCTACGACTACAACAGTTGCCGAAAAAAATCACCAAAGTGGTACAGGCCCTTAAAGCTGTGCCCTCTACTGTTTGATATTTCCATCCTTAGAAAAAGGTACTGGGTGTCTGTCCTATCTATGCCTCTCATCATTTTATATACATTTGTATCACACATGTTGGCAATGTGCACGTAATAAACTTGCATCACATGTGAGTTTATGTGGGCGTCTGTCTTTTTTGTCCCGTTGAGTGTAGTTTGTAGTGTTTTTTTTATTGTTTTTAACTGTGTATGTGTGGGGTGTGGGGGGTGGTGGGGGAAACTCTCTTCCCTGTACGGGGGACCCAACCTTTTCCGTGTCGGGTCTCCGTTGTCGTTGGGGCCTAGCACCGTGGAGCGGCCTCCAACTGGAACGACCTGGGGGCTCCAGTCACGGAGCCTGCGGACCTGCCATCGCGGCGCTGGCCGGCTTCAGAGCGTGGGGAGCTGTGGCCCGACTCCGGAGCTTTGGAGGCTCCTGCCGCAGGTCCAGTGGACGGTGACATAGGGAGCTCGCGGGTCCCTGGTGAGAGACCGCTTTTCGGAGCTCCCGCAACGGCAACTTCTCCCGCCTGAATTGCAGGGTTGAAAATGACCTGGAGCGGGGACTTGCCAGCGCCCGCTGGGGGTTCCAACATCACGACCCGGAGCGCGGCCATGCATCGCCCAGCGCGCCCTTAATGGCCGCGGGGCTTACCATCGCCCAGCGGGAGAAGAATGGAGAGCAGGGGAGAGACAAGTCTTTGCCTTCCATCACAGTGAGGAGAAGATTCACTGTGATGGATGTTTGTGTAAATTGTGTTGGTGTGTGTCTTGGTTCTTTTCATGTTGAATGACTGCAGAAACCAAATTTTGTTTGAACTTGAAGTTGGAATGGTCAGACTCATTGAAACATATAACTTTATTAAGGGTTTGGACACGCTAGAGGTGGGAAACATGTTCCCAATGTTGGGGGAGTCCAGAACCAGGGGCCACAGTTTAAGAATAAGGGGTAAGTCATTTAGAACGGAGACGAGGAAACACTTTTTCTCACAGAGAGTTGTGAGTCTGTGGAATTCTCTGCCTCAGAGAGCGGTGGAGGCCGGATCTCTGGATACTTTCAAGAGAGAGCTAGATAGGACTCTTGAAGATAATGGAGTCAGGGGATATGGGGAGAAGGCAGAAATGGGGTACTGATTGGGAATGATCAGCCATGATCACATTGAATGGCGGTGCTGGCTCGAAGGGCCCAATGGCCTACTCCTGCACCTATTGTCTATTGTCTATTGCCTCATCTCACGCACAAACACACCTGTGAATATAGAGGAATCTTTCCACTTAAATAATCTGCAGCTCAGAATTTTAAAAGACAACATCCTCTTATGATCACTTGAAAATACTTTAGTTTAAACATACAGCATGGAAAGAAGCCCTTTGGCCCACCGACCCATAAACGAACTAAAGATAGACACAAATTGCTGGAGTAACTCAGCGGGTCAGGCAGCATCCCTGGAGAAAAGGTAATGTGACGTTTCGGGTCGAGACCCAAGCCCAGTCTGAAGAAGGGTCTCGACCCAAAATGTCACCTATACCTTTTCTCCAGAGATGCTGCCTGACCCGCTGAGTTACTCCAGCATTTAGTGGCTGCCTTCGGTTTAAACCAGCATTTGCGGTTCACTTCTGCAACCCGTCCTCCTCCCCCCTTGACTCCCTTCAAATTAGTCCATCAACCTAATTCTGCATTAGGATAGAGAGTGACACGGTTAATTGGGAGCCTAGGGTCCTGAACTTGAATAAAGGAGACTTTGAAGGTATGAGACGGGAATTGGCTAGGATAGGATAGGAATGTTGGCCTTCATAACAAGAGGATTTCAGTATAGGAGTAAAGAGGTTCTTCTGCAGTTGTATAGGACTCTGGTGAGACCACATCTGGAGTATTGCATACAGTTTTGGTCTCCTAATTTGAGGAAGGACATCCTTGTGATTGAGGCAGTGCAGCGTAGGTTCATGAGATTGATCCCTGGGATGGCGGGACTGTAATATGAAGAAAGATTGAAAAGACTAAGCTTGTATTCACTGGAGTTTGGAAGGATGAGGGGGAATCTTATAGAAACAGATAAAATTATAAAAGGACTGGACAAGCTAGATGCAGGAAAAATGTTCCCAATCTTGGGCGAGTCCAGAACCAGGGACCACAATCTTAGAATAAAGGGAAGACCATTTAAGACTGAGGTGAGAAAAACTTTTTCACCCAGAGAGTTGTGAATTTGTGGAATTCCCTGCCTCAGAGGGCAGTGGAGGCCAAATCACTGGATGAATTTAAGAGAGAGTTAGATAGAGCTCTAGGGGCTAATGGAATCAATGGATATAGGGAGAAGGCAGGCACCGGTTATTGATAGGGGATAATCAGCCATGATCACAATGAATGGCAGTGCTGGCTCGAAGGGCCTTCTCCTGCACCCATTTTCTATGTTTCTATGATAGAATGGCAAATTATACTTAAGGGTTGACGGTGGAGATGCAATTGTGAAGATTTTAAGACCACATGGATGAACTCCAGAAATTGTTCATCCCTGTCAAAAATACAGTCAAAGTCAATTTTATTCTTCACATGCACCCGAAGGTGCAGTGAAATGAAATTGCCAGCAGCGATACACTTAAAAAGAACACACAGTACACAACAGAATTGAACACAAACATCCACCACAGCATTATTTATAGTTGCAAAGTGGTGACTGAAACATTTTTATTGGAAGCTGTCAATCGGAAAAAAAGAATATATGTATAAGTATCAAAGCAAAATGTTGTTGCTCTCCTCTAAGATGTACTTAAGGGCCTGTCCCACTTACGTGATTTTTTCGGAGATTTGCCGTCCGTCATAATCGCAGCAGGTCGCCTAAAATTTTCAACGTTGAAAATCCAGCGGCGACCAGAACAAGGTACGACTCTTTGGGCGACGACTCACGACGATACAGGCTGTGTGTGCGACATGTATCGCTGGGTGGCGCCTGTATAGCCGTGAGTAGTCGCCCAAAGAATCGTACCTTTTTCTGGTCACCATGTTGAAAATTTTCGGCGACCTGCCACGACTATGACGGGTGCCAGCAACTCGCCGAAAAAAATCATGCAAGTGGGACAGGCCCTTCAAGCGCCTGGGCTCCTGGGAAGTGATCTCGGAGGGCTGAAGGGCCTATTTCTATGCTGTAGCTGTAAACTAAACTAAACTAAATTCTGAAAGCTTCCAGCAATGTTGATGGCGAGGCAATTGCAGGGTTGTCCTTTTTTTTAAAACAAACATCTTGTTTACTTTTATCCCTTTAGAGAAGTACATTTGTGATTCTGTCTGTGTTGGAGTCTGTTTCTCGCTCCACACACATCTCAAGGTGCTTGCCTTTCTACTGCCTGTAAATAGCTTATCAATCCATTCAGTTGGGAATGACTTGAGGCGAGGTCTCATCATTGTTATCTCAGGGACAATTAGGCATGGGTATCGAATGCTTGCTTTGCCAGTGATGTCCACCTGCTGCGCCATAAACTAAAACGCCACGCTCTAATCTATGGTGATATTGTTTCTTTATTCTTTTATGGAGCGAAAGAGAAATAGCATTGATTCCATAAATCATATTCATTTTCTCTTTCATTGACAGTCACCTGCTCTTCCCCCTCATCCGTGAACACCGTTTATTGAGCAAGAAACTGAAAGTGTGCAAAATGGATGTAGAACATTTGACTCGTGCCTGAAAAACGTTCCTCCGCACGCCTGTTCACATCTAAACACGGCGCCATTCCAACATGCAGAACATGTACCAATATCCAACCCCTGGGAACATGACTGGAATATACCTGGGAATGGTATGTGTTGCTTACTGGTGGTTAACAATAAATAATAAAGTCTGTGTAAGGTAGATGTCTGTGTTAATCCAGACTGAATTGAATTCAATCAGACAGAGGATTAAGTTCTTTTTGTGACAAGGTTTCATTTTGTTCCCTGCGGCACCTATTCCAAACCTGTTTAGCAATCACCTTACCCCTCATACCTATTGATTTGACAAAGACCTGCAATTGCTATTGATGAGAGGTTGCTAAGTACATGTTTGCTGCAAACAACAGTGGCTGCAATTCAGGAGAGCCATTTCATTGATAGTAGAGAGAGCTTTGAGGCATCCTGCCAGATGCGGAGTAAATGCATTAGCGGCTTGGTTGAAATGTATATACAAATTGGACAGGTACATACATGGATAGGACAGTTTGGAGGGATATGGGCCCAACATGGGCTGGTGGGGCTAGTGTAGCTGGGTCATGTTGGCCGATGTGGGCAAGTTGGGCCAAAGGACTTGTTTCCACACTGCATCACTCTATGACTCTAAAACTCTAAAGCTGGAGTGAAAAGTTAAGACATGGTCGTATTGGGTGAAATGTGGTGGGGTTTTTGATAAGAGGGCCAAGAATAAAATGGTGAGTCTGTGGAATTCTCTGCCTCAGAGGACGGTGGAAGCAGGTTCTCTGGATTCTTTCAAGAAAGAGCTAGATAGGGCTCTTAAAGATAGCCCCTTGGTATTCGTTCCAACACGAAACGATGAATCTCCAGTTTCCTGACAAAACGTATTCAGCGTGTGTGTGTGTGTGAACGGAAAGAGCTCCAATTGGCATCCAGTGTTGAGTGGGACACCACAGGGCATAGTACTTGGCCCACACCTAATTTTGCTTTCCATAAATGACATCCATGAAAAAGTCGCAAGTACGACCAGACTTTTCGCTGATGATTGTTTGCTGTATCGTCCAATTAAGTCAGCTGATGATGACGATGCTCTCCAAAAGGATCTCGATACTATGGTTGAGTGGTTACAACAATGGGGTATGCAGTTCAACCCTTCCAAATGTGAAACCATGCGTGTCACCAGAAAGAGGAATCCAGGCAACACCCTTGAAGAATCCAAACAAACCAAGTATCTTGGCATCAAATTGCAGAATGATCTGCGTTGGAATGGTCAGACTCATCATGCAAAGGTGAAAGCAACAGGTGTCCTAAACTTTCTGAGGTGCAACTTTCATCATTGTTCAACTTCTGTCAAGGAGAAGCTATACTTCACCCTCGTTAGACCTCATTTGGACTACGCAGTTGCAGCATGGGACCCATACACAAATAAAAACATTTCTTCCATCGAACGTGTCCAAAGACAGGCAGCTCGATTTGTTACTAACACCTATGAGAGAGAAGCGAGTGTCACCAAACTTCTGAATTCTCTGGGGTGGAACCCTCTCCAAGACAGACGTGAAGCTCACCGTTTGACCTGTTTTTACAAAATGTTAAATGGTCAGCTCGACATAGACTACAAGACCTACACCAAACCCAAACCAATTAGGAGCAGACGAGGGCATTCGATCCAATTTGTGATCCCAGCTACAAAGACAGATGTGTACAGCAATTCGTTCTTCCCCCGCACAATTAAAGCATGGAATAATCTCCACCCAACTATAGTTAGCCAACCAGATGCAACTAAATTTAAAGTAGCTCTTTCTTCCCAATAACCCTTTCTGGCTTAAGCCCTCCCTCCACCACCTCCAGTTTAAATTCCATTTGGAATATTTTGGAGGACCAAGAAACCAAGAACCAAGATAGCGGAGTCAGGGGATATGGGGAGACGGCAGGAACGGGGTACTGATTGGGGATGATCAGCCATGATCACATTGAATGGCGGTGCTGGCTCGAAGGGCCAAATTAGCATATAAGATTATTAAGGGATTGGACAGGCTAGAGGCAGGAAACATGTTCCCGATGTTGGGGGAATCCAGAACCAGGGGCCACAGTTTAAGAATAAGGGGTTGGCCATTTTGAACGGAGATGAGGAAAAACGTTTTCACCCAGAGAGTTGTGAATCTATGGAATTCTCTGCCTCAGAAGGCAGTGGAGGCCAATTCGCTGGATGCTTTCAAGAGATAGTTAGATAGAGCTCTTAAATATAGCGGAGTCAAGGAATATGGGGAGAAGGAAGGAACGGGATACTGTTTGTTGTTGATCAACCATGATCACAGTGAATGGCAGCGCTGGCTCGAAGGGCCAAATGGCTTACTCTTACACTTATTGTCTATTGTCTACTGTCTATGGGTGCTGTCTGTACAGAGTTTGTACGTTCTCCCCGTGACCTGCATGGGTTTTTTCCAAGATCTTCAGTTTCCTCCTGTGAATTGCTCGTATCTAAACTTCCCCCCAGTCTAGGTTCAGTAAAAACACTAAATCAAACACTTGATCAACTAATCTTTATTTTAACAAAAGCGCAATTACAGTTCAACTTCTGTACTTATCCCACTGCGTGTTCGATCAAGCCCTCTAGGCCTCGCTCAGACAGAGACACTGCAGAAGGTCACGCAGTCCCTAGCGCTCTCCCAGAAGATCGATGTTGGACCTCGTGGCAGTGGACTTGTATATCTCCCAACACCTCAATGGGCCGAACCACATAGGTTGGTCTCTTAATAATCCAATTACAGATATCTATTAACCCCATACATAACAGACATTTCCCTAACCCAATAATACAGCAGCTCAATACATTGTATTCAAACAGGACTTCTCAAGGAAGCCAACTTACAAACATTTACCCCGATCTGCAGGAAATCCAGACAAGGCTCAATACCTCATCCAATCAAAAATCGGCAAAGTGGAACTCTGCAACATTATTTACAAGGTGTATGCCTGGTTTGCAGTCATACAATCCATTCTATGCATTTTGCACCTACTTGACAGGGTCTGCAGATGTTCTTAGTCTTTCTTGCAAATTGTATCTAGGCTCTAGACACACTGGCACCACTCCGCAGCTTGTCCCAGCTCAGCTTTCAAATTGGCCAAATCTCCCAGCAGCCCTGAAGCTTGTACCCCATTTTTAAGGCCTAGTCTCTTAGATTTAGCCAGGATTAACTCTTACACACTCCAAAGACGTACGGGTTTGTAGGTTAATTGGATTGGTATAAATGTAAAAATTATCCCTGGTGTGCGTAGGACAGTAGGACATAGTGTGCGGGTATCGCTAGTCGGCGTGGACTTGGTGGACCGAAGGGCATGTTCCGCATTATACCTCTAAACTAAACCTGGCTTTGAAATTGTGGAGACGTGTATACAGCCTCAGTATAATCGACTATTCTTACACTCTTGTACTTGGGTATGTTTGTGCTAACGAATAATAAGACTTTACTGAATTAGATAGTCACACAGCACAGAAGCATACTCTAGCATAACTGATCCATGCCGGTCAAGATGCCCCATCTAAGCTAGTCCCATTTGCCTACATTTAGTCAATCCCTCTAAACCTTTCGAGAGCCTGCGCCTGGTCTCACCATACTGTATATTATGCACACAAAATTAGAAATAACTCTCTGTGAGAAAAAGTGTTTCCTCGGCTCCGATCTAAATGGCTTACTCCTTATTCTTAAACTGTGGCCCCTAGTTCTGGACTCCCCCAACATCGGGAACATTTTTTTTTTTTTTTTTTTCCCACACAGAGTGGCGAATCTCTGGAATTCTCTGCCACAGAGGGTAGTCAAGGCCAGTTCATTGGCTATATTTAAGAGGGAGTTAGATGTGGCCCTTGTGGCTAAGGGGATCAGAGGGTATGGAGAGAAGGCAGGTACGGGATACTGAATTGGATGATCAGCCATGATCATATTGAATGGCGGTGCAGGCTCGAAGGGCCGAATGGCATACTCCTGCACCTAATTTCTATGTTTCTATGTTTCCTGCCTCTAGCATGTCCAAGCCCTTAACAATCTTATATGTTTCAATGAAATCCCCTCTCATCCATATAAACTCCAGTGTACAGTGGGTCTGACAGCATCTCTGGAGAAACAAGAGATCTTTGGATGGACAGAACGGTTCTTACACAAAATATCACCCGTCCTTTTCCTCCAGAGATGCTGCCTGACCTGCTGAGTTACTCCAGCACTCTGTGAAACGCCGCCTATCCATGCTATCCATAGATGCTGCCTGACCCGCTGAGTTACTCTGGCACTTTGTCTATCTGCAGTACAATGCTGATCAAGGATAACTGTAAATGATTGAAGCACAATGTGGTACAAGGAGGTGGAACAGATGCAGGGATAATGTAGAATATTAGGCTGAAGGGAATCCAAGGGGAGATTCTTACCTTGAACCC
Source organism: Leucoraja erinaceus (assembly GCF_028641065.1). Lineage (NCBI taxonomy): Eukaryota > Metazoa > Chordata > Chondrichthyes > Rajiformes > Rajidae > Leucoraja > Leucoraja erinaceus. The sequence continues at coordinate 3,440,022 of NC_073384.1, read as the reverse complement.
ATTGACTTGGAACAATTTGTCTTCTGTGGATTGGAGTAAGGATGTATTAAAATTCCCCAAAGAACTGATCCGATCTGAATCAAATGTTTGGAGACCCTTGGAAAGGGTGCAGACAAGATTTATGAGGATATTGCGAAGAATTGTTGTTGCTGCCAAGTACTTTGTCCACGTATCAGTCTGGCCTGCAGTGCAGCAGATCATCACACGGTGGGAGTGTTGTCCACATAACAGGACCTGCAGTGCAGCGGATCACCACATGGTGGGAGTGTTGATCACAAATTGGCCAGCCCTGCAGTGCAATGCATCACCACATGGTGGGAGTGTTGATCACAAATTGGCCAGTCCTGCAGTGCAATGCATCACCACATGGTGGGAGTGTTGATCACAAATTGGCCAGCCCTGCAGTGCAATGCATCACCACATGGTGGGAGTGTTGATCACAAATTGGCCAGCCCTGCAGTGCAGCTGATCATCACTAAAATTGGAGCGACCTGTTAAATGAATTCATTGCACATTGGGAGTTGCTGTCTACAAATTTTATATAATTGTGCTCTTTAATGTAAAATGGTTCTTCATTGCTCTGTAACCTGTTTCCTTGCCCCGTAATTGCACCCATTGCCCAGATGCCAAAGTTTGTAAAATCCCTGAAACCAGGGAAGATTTAGTATGAAAATCGAGGAACTGCAGATGCTGGTTTACCCCCAAAAAAAAGTAAAGTGCTGGAGTAACTCAGCGTGTCAGGCAGTTTCCCTGGAAAACATTGATAGGTGATATTACACAGAGTGCTGGAGTAACAGCAGGTCAGGCAGCAGAACATGGATAGGAGAGTTGGGTTGTGAGCCTTCAGATTGATTACTTGGTGTGGTTCCATTTTACTTCATGAAGGCAATGGTAAGAATCAATTTGTCTCCTGGATAGATGTCCAAGTGTGTTTTACTTGGGGCACTTTATGAAAACTGGTTTTCAGTTTATGACTAATTGTTATAAATTGTTAGGAATTTAAAGTTATGATTTTTTATGAAGGACTTTTAGGTGACAGGAAGCTGTGTGTGATGTGTAGAGTGGTCATTCATTGTGCTTTGGACTGGACAGATGCAGGGATAATGTAGAATATTAGGCTGAAAGGACCCGAGGGGAGATTCTTACCTTGAACCCATTGACTGGGAACAATTTGTCTACTGTTAATTGGAGTAAGTTCCTAAAGAATTAAAATTCCTAAAGAGCTTGGACCCTTGGAAAGGGTGCAGACAAGATTTATTTATTGCGAAGAATTGTTGTTGCTGCCAAGTCAAACCAGTACTTTGTCCACGTATCAGACTGGCCTGCAGTGCAGCGGATCACCACATGGTGGGAGTGTTGTCCACATATCAGACGGGCCTGCAGTGCAGCGGATCACCACATGGTGGGAGTGTTGTCCACATATCAGACGGGCCTGCAGTGCAGCGGATCACCACATGGTGGGAGTGTTGTCCACATATCAGACGGGCCTGCAGTGCAGCGGATCACCACCCAAATTGGAGCGAATATGTAATGACTGTTGTAGACATATGGATGCTCTTGCTCAAAATGCATAAATTGCATTCAATATGATCATGGCTGATCATCCAACTCAGTATCCCGTACCTGCCTTCTCTCCATACCCCCTGATCCCCTTTAGCCACAAGGGCCACATCTAACTCCCTCTTAAATATAGCCAATGAACTGGCCTCAACTACCCTCTGTGGCAGAGAATTCTACAGATACACCACTCTCTGTGTGAAAAATGTTTTTCGCATCTCGGTCCTAATCTATAATCTTTGCTCCAACCCGCTGGCGGTTGCTTATCTCCGCACGTCACTCGCTCGCACGTGGCCGCCCCGTCAACCCCGCCCCCTCGTGCTCAGGCCCAGCCTCGGCTCACCCCGCCCGTCCGTCCGTCCGCCTGGAGGACCGGCCCGGAGGACCACCGGTGTTCGGCTCGTGGCCGCGACGTGTAGACTCTTTCCTTGACCCCATATTGGCGCTGAAATCCCTTCCTGGAGCAGCTGCTGGATTTTGGGTTGGAGCGCGAGAGACAGAGAGTGGAGGGAAGGAGGGGGCTGGGAGGAGCGGGGTGAATGGCTGGAGGTGGAAAGGGGGTGAAGTGAGTAGCGGAGGGGGAGGGAGGGATTCAAGGGTTTGGTGCCGAGGGGGATGAATGGGGGGGGGGGCGGGCAGAGAAAGGGGTCAAGTGAGCCCAGGAAGTAGCAATGTTACAAAATTTTGAGATTTTAAAAATCAAGTCTGTAATTTATCCCGTCAGATAAAGCACAAAAATAAGATTAATTTGACACCTAATTCACTTTCATATCTTCAGTATTAAATAAGTTATGGCCATTTTCATACTCGGAAATTAGCAACTTGTTACCTATTGATTTTCCATTGACTTAACACAAAAGCTGTGATCGAGGACAGTGAAATGGCCATAACTTTCTTAAAAATTAAAAGAACTGAAAGAAATTTTCAGTTATTATAATTATTACAACCTGTAGGCGGCGCGACTCTCGTCAGCAGCGGCCTCTGCAGCCCGTCCGCGTTTTTTGTATTTTTTGTCTATGTTTCTGTGTAACAAATATATTTTTGTTGGGGGTGTGGATGGGGTGAAATTGGGGTGGGAGGGAGGGGGTAACTTTTAAATTCTCCCTGCAACGGGAGACCTGACCTCTTTCTGTCGGGTCTCCGTTGTCGTTGGGGCTGCAACGAGGAGCGGCCTCCAACAAAGAAGACAATAAAACATGGTGCCGACGACTCACCGTCACCGTATAGCGGAAATGGCCGAGTCCGGAGGGGGTGGGTGGTGGAGTGCTGTAAATTGCAATTTGCTGCGCTTTCCCGACCTCCGGAAGATGGTCAGAGGCTGCAACTGTGCGGGTTGTGGCGGACGGCGGCACCGGGAGCCCGCAGGTCCCTGGAGGGAGACCGCTTTTCAGGGCTCCTGCAACGGCGACTTCTCCCGCCCGAGTTGCGGGGTCGAAGAGCTCCTGGAGCGGGGCCTGACATCACCGCCCCGCGCGGCTTGGAATGGCCGCGGGACTCTGCGAGCGCCCGCCGGGGGCTCTAACACCAAGACCCGGTGTGCGACCTCGCACCACCCGGCGTGGCTTTAATGGCCGCGGGACAATCGCCATCGCCAGCCAGGGGCTTTGACTTTGACTCTGACAGCGGGGGGGGGAGGGGGGGGGAGTGCAGTGGAGAGATAAGTTTTTTTGGCCTTCCATCACAGCGATGTGATGGATGTTTATGTAAATTATGTTGTGTCTTGGGTCTATTTCTTTGTAATGTATAGCTGCAGAAACGGCATTTCGTTTGGACCTCAAAGGGTCCAAATAACAAATATGAAACAATCTTACTTCGATGACCTGAAATTAAAGCATATAATTAGTTAGTTACCTACTTGTAGCTAATTACAAAATTCAATTACTTCTATCCATTTCTTAAGAATAGATTAACATTTTTAAATAATAATAATTATAATTATAAATAAATATTTTTTGGGCGCCTTTCAAGAGTCTCAAGGACACCTTACAAAAATTTAGCAGGTAGAGGAAAAACATGTAAGGGGAGTGAAATAAATAGTAGAGACATGACTAGTACACAAAGTAAAGACAGAATTCAATTCAAAACACAATATGAGGCAATTAATGCACAGATGAAAAGGGAGGGGGACGTGGGGCTAAGGAGGCTAAGGATAGGCAAGTGTCCAAATAACATTCACACAAGAATTCAGAATATAACATAATTTTTAAATCTCATTGTCATGGGGTTTATAGGCCAAATTGAAGGAATTTAATGTTTCATACCTGTAAATTAATGGCCATTTAAATCAACTTGCCTGTGGGATTTCCTGGAACGCGACCATTTGGAACGTTGAGGTTGCAGTGATTTTTAGTCCCCATATCGGCAGCAAATACACTGCCGGTTCTTCGGGGGAAAAAATCACCGTTTCGCAACTTAAAATGTGACTTAAATGCATCTTAAGAAACACTTTTATACATAAAAATAAACTACTTTCTTTTACCTGTCCCCTACATAAAATCCGACCCCGTCATCGGAATTGACGGCTTCGGAAGCTGGTTTTAAAATCACTCCAGCGATTAACTTGTCGGGCGAAATTTTTTTAAAAAACATACAGAACGGCTGTCGGAACGATTTTTTAGCAACATCTTGCACTCCAACAAATATAATCCAGGACCAGGTCGGAAAAAAAACCCGTTTTAACCCCGCCCCCCCCCCAAACGCGCCAAAATCGCGCACACGGCCAGTGGCAGAATTGCAGCGTCGCTGAAGGTAAGTATTGTAACATACCTATAGGAAGGGGGTAGGGAGCCAGATGGGGGTGGATTCACATTGTTTGAGGGTGGGGAGGAGGGGGGGAAGAGAGCAAAGTGGGGTAAGGAGCAGGAGGCGGCGGCAGGGGTAAGGGGCAGGGAGCCACAGGGAGGCGGTCACGTTGTTTGGGGGTGGGGAGGGTGTTGCAGTTTAGGAAGTCAAACCAGAGCAGGATCTTCACTGTGAATGGCAGGGTGCTGGTGGAATGTGTGGACCCTAGCAATCTAGGAGTGTGGGTATTAGTTGGGCCGAAGGGCCTCTTTCCAACAGTGTATCACTCTATGGATCTGTGACAGTGCTGGAGTAACTCAGCACATCAGGCAGCATCTGTGGAGAAGATAGACACGAAAAGTGCTGGAGTAATTCAGTTGGACAAGCAGCATCCGTGTAGAAGATAGACACAAAGTGCTGGAGTAACTCAGCGGGTCAGCCAGCATCTGTGTAGTAGACACAAAGTGCTGGAGTAACTCAGCGGGTCAGCCAGCATCTGTGTAGAAGATAGACACAAAGTGCTGGAGTAACTCAGCGGGACAGGCAGCATCTGTGGAGTAGACACAAAGTGCTGGAGTAACTCAGCGGGACAGGCAGCATCTGTGGAGTAGACACAAAGTGCTGGAGTAACTCAGCAGGACAGGCAGCATCTGTGGCGACTCACTTTTGGAATTATGAAGAAGCATAAATGTCTCTCACGCTTATCCCGATTTCCATAATTATCTACAGCGCATAAATTAACCATTTTGGCGGGTTTTAACAGGCCCGCTACGCTGGAAACAATGGTCACTGTTTACCTGTGGTTCATCTCGTGTACTCCAGTTGGCGTAGCGTAGCAACCGTATGGGTCACAGGTCGTGACCCGACTGCCGTGCAACCTCCCTATACAAGACATTTTTTGGTACATGAGCAAGTTACTAGAAAGTCTTCTTTTATAGATCTGGACTTACCACAATAATAAAGGTAGATAAAATTGCTGGAGAATTTCTTCAGCATTTTTGTCTACCTTCAATTTTCCAGCGTCTGCAGTTCCTTCTTAAACAATAATAAATGTTTCAATTCTTACACTGCTGTACATTTTTGGTTTTGTTCTTGTTGTAAGTCATGCATGGTATTGTAAGCACTTCTACAGTAAAGATAAATTGACCTATTAGAGGGAAAATGCTTCAATATATATCTCTCCCCACCCCTGAAAACAATTGCATTTAAGTGGCATATCATCCATTCTGCAGTTATGTAGTTATAATCAGATTTGTACTTATGTTAATTCTATATATTTTACTGTAATCTCAGATGTCGACAGTGGGTCCAGAATACTTGTTGACAAGATCTCCTACACCAAATTACGTACTTGTCAAAGAATTGCCGTCTTTGTTCTGAACACCCTGTATATCTTAAACATAAAACAATAAATTATGTAAATCTTACCATAAATAACAGAAATATAAAGTGTTATCCTTGTTTATGAATTTTGATGGAGAATTATTTAAAATTGAGTGGATTATAACTGCTAATCCACAAATGTGTAGTTATGAGATATTCACATTTAAAAACTCACTCAGTAGCTCGGATGGCTGTGAGCGGCTGCCAGGACTGGACAGCGGAACCGCAGCTAGACCCGGAGCTCACAGGTGACCTGGGAATAGCAGCTAGTCCTGGAGGGTCCTGGCCCCTATGCAAAAAAGGCTGCAGACCCCTGGACTAAACCAAACCCTCGATCCTGTCCCGCCATCCTTTTTTAAAAATTTAGCAACTCAAATGTTGGCGCGTCTTCATTGCCGGGAAATACGGTAACTCATTTCCCTCAAATATATGTTAGATTTTCCTAAAGTTTTTGTTAAATTAAAAACTAAACTATGGTAGCAATGTCGAAAGCTCGCACTTTTACATCAATATAGGTATGTATACACTATATTTCCAACCACTAATATAGAATGAAAAAATATCTTGGCAGGTGTTCATTTATATTTTATTCACAATATTAGGATTTCAGAGAGAGGTTGAATGAAAGAAAAAAAGTTCAACAAAATTAGAGATCACAAGAAAGAAACTAGAGAAATATACATATGTGTGTTATATATTTATATATATATATCACACATATATACGCATCATATATATATAATGAACATATGTGCTTATATATATATAAGAAACGAGAGAAATATTTATGTGTTATATAATTATACATCAATATCACATATATTTGTGCGTATTATATATATTATATATACGTGTTTTTAATAAATAAATATAGGCAAATATATTGACTTATGGCTTATGTTCCTTATATCTTATAGACAAAAAAATATAATTGCCTTTATGGCTTATTTACATCATGAGAATGGCTCATGAACATCATGAGTTGCTTTAAATCAGTTTAAATCAGTGTTGCTTCTGATCCATGAGAAACTTTGAAATATATTAACTCTATCTTGCCACTAACACACGGAAACACACACATACCGTTCCCCGGAACACTGATTAAACCAAAGAGCATAGAATGAATATGGTGCAGAAACCTTTCATTGCGCATTGTCGCCCATTTTATACGCAGACCCCCTTTAAAACATTTATTTTTAAAAGAAGCACCGTCTTTATTATAAACAAAGATCATAATGGTCTATCATAGAAGGCTTAAATAGACCAAGATAAACTGCAACATTCAATGGACTGACGTGGATTAAACCAGGACACGAGCGCCTCTAGAGGCACAACGGGGATCGGGGTCTGATTCCTAAAATGGCGGACGTGACGTTCCGAAGCGTTCTCACGTCAGTCCATTGCTCCATCTTGTTCCTCGACTATCTTTGGACCAGAGACGCCCAGAGCTCCTTCCTTCCATCTCCCCCTCCCCGCACGATTCGGGTCCTCAGGCCGCCGGCCGCAGGATCGCCCTCGCGAAGGGTGGAGACGTTTTGGGGAATGGACGCGAAGCCGAGCGGCGGCGGCGGCGGCTGTTCCCACCTGAGCTCCCGGCGCTGAGCGGCGCCACACCGGCCCATGTGACGCGCACCGCTTCACGTGACCGGCAACATGGTCCCGCCCCCTTCCCTCCCCTCACTGACAGGCAGCGGCAGTAGCCAATGGAACCGCGTCCCGCTTCCTCATACCCTCTGACGGGTAGCGGCCTCAGCCAATGGGAGCAGGTCCCGCCTCCCCGGCCAGACGTCACGTAAATCAGGTCCCGCCCCTTCCCCCATGCTGGAGTGCAGATTATAGAGCGGAGTTTTAGTTTTAGTTTTTATGACCAATTCATGTAAAAAAATGTGTGATATAGATGAATATGCACACACACACACATATATATATAGATTTCTCTAGTTTCTTTCTTCTGATTTCTTCTAATTTGTTTAAGAACCTCTTTCTTTCAATCTGTGTGTGTGTATATATATATATATATACATCACAATATATATGTGTATATGTATATATATATATGCACACACATATTTGAATGTATATACATATATATACACCCCCACACCTATATACTTACCTATATTACTAAAAGTAAGATCTTGACCGCTTTTGACTCACTTCGATGTGATTTCCAAGAGAATGCCGCCACTTACGGCCGTCATTTTTGGCCACCTCGCTCAGAGCCCCCCTCCACCGAACTGGACCAGAAGATTTTTCCCGTCGATGAAAAATCAGAGAAATATTAATGGTTTTTTTTAAAGTCAAGTCAAGTCACGTCAAGTTTATTTGTCACATACACATACGAGATGTGCAGTGAAACTGCCTTTCTCTCTGCTGCCTCCACTGGTTGGAGGGGGGAGGGACTATAAAAGCGGGAAGTGGTGTGCCTCACTCTGCAAGATGGAGGAAGCAAGAGGATCACGTCTCTCTGAGCTCTGAATAACACTGAACACAAGTCTACTCAACTGTGAGTGTCCTTAATGTGGTTTAAAAATGAAAATAAAAAGGCACTGCAAATGGTTGTTTGGGGGGTTTGGGTTGCACTAAAAAGGCACTGCAAATGGTGTTTGGTGGATTTGGGTTGAAGTAAAATTATCTGTTATCTGAATGGTGGCTGATTAGGAAAAGGGGAGATGCAACGACACCTGGGTGTCATGGTACACTAGTCATTGAAAGTAGGCATGCAGGTGTAGCAGGCAGTGAAGAAAGCGACTGGTATGTTAACATTCATAGCAAAAGGCTTTGAGTATAGGAGCAAAGAGGCAGTTCTGCAGGGCCCTAGTGAGACCACACCTGGAGTATTGTGTGCAGTTTTGGTCCCCTAATTTGAGGAAGGACATTCTTGCTGTTGAGGGAGTGCAGCGTAGGTTTACAAGGTTAATTCCTGGGATGGCGGGACTGTCAAATGCTGAGAGAATGGAGCGGCTGGGCTCGTACAGTCTGGAGTTTAGAAGGATGAGAAGGGATCTTATTGAAACATATAAGATTGTTAAGGGTTTGGACACGCTAGAGGCAGGAAACATGTTCCCGATGATGGGGGAGTCCAGAACCAGGGGCCACAGTTTAAGAATAAGGGGTAAGCCATTTAGAACAGAGACGAGGAAACACTTTTTCTCACAGTCTGTGAGTCTGTGGAATTCTCTGCCTCAGAGGACGGTGGAGGAGGTTCTCGATACTTTCAAGAGAGAGCTAGATGGGGCTCTTAAAGATAGCGGAGTCAGGAGATATGGGGAGAAGGCAGGAACGGGGTACTGATTGGGGATGATCAGCCATGATTACATTGAATGGCGGTGCTGGCTTGAAGGGCCGAATGGCCTACTCCTGCACCTATTGTCTATTGTCTATTGTCATCAACTGAAAACCAGTCTTCATAGAGTGCCCCAATTAAAACACAATTGGACAGCTATCCAGGAGACATTCATTCTTGCCACTGCCTTCACGAAGTAAACAGAACTACACCCAGAAATCAGTCTGAAGGCTCCCAACCAAAAATCTGAGTTACTTTGTGTCTTTTTTTGTAAACCAGCATCTGCAGTTCCTTAATTTACATACCAAATCTTCCCTGGTTTAAGGGCTTTTACAAACTTTGGCATCTTTGCAATGGGTGCATTATGGGGAAAGAAAACAGGTCACAGAGTAATAACGAACCATTTAGCAGTAAATAGCACAAATATATCTAATTTGTAGACAGCGCTGAATGTTAAGTGAATTCATATAACAGGTCGCTCCAATTTGTGAGGAACACTCCCGCCGTGTGGTGATCCTCTGCACTGCAGACCCGTCCAGTTTGTGGACAACACTCTCACCTTGTGGTGATCCGCTGCACTGCAGACCCGTCCAGTTTGTGGACAACACTCCCATCGTGTGGTGATCGGCCACACTGCAGGCCCGTCTGATATGTGAAAAAAGTAGTGAGTTGACTTGGCAGCAACAATAATTCCTGGCAATACCCTCATAAATCTTGTCCGCACCCTTTCCAAGGGTCTCCAAACATTGGAGACAGAGATAGAATCAGCACTTCATGGAATTTTATACATCCTTACTCCAATCCACACCAGACAAATTGTTCCAAGTCAGACAAAAATGCTGGAGAAACTTGTGTTTAAGAAGGAACTGCAGATGCTGGAAAATCGAAGTTACACAAAAATGCTGGAGAAACCTAGCGGGTGAGGCAGCATCTATGGAGCGAAGGAAATAGGCAACGTTTTGGGTCAAAACCCTTCTTCAGACTGATGTGAGGGTGGGGGGGGGGAGGAAGAAAGGTAGAGGTGGGGCTAGAGGGCTGAGGGAGAGCTGAGAAGGGGAGAAGAAAGTAAGGACTGCCTGAAATTAGAGAAGTCAATGTTCAAACCGCTGGGGTGTAAACTGCCCAAGCGAAATATGAGGTGCTGCTCCTCCAATTTACGGTGGGCCTCACTCTGGCCATGGAGGAGGCCCAGGACAGAAAGGTCAGATTTGGAATGGGAGGGGGGGTTGAAGTGCTGAGCCACCGGGAGATCAGGTTGGTTATTGCGAACCGAGCGGAGGTGTTTGGCGAAGCCATCGCCAAGCCTACACTTGGTCTCACCGATGTAGAGCAGCTGACATCTAGAGCAGTGGATGCAATAGATGAGGTTGAAGGAGGTGCAGGTGAACCTCTGCCACACCTGGAAAGACGGCTTGGGTCCTTGAATGGAGTCAAGGGGGGAGGTAAAGCGACAAGTGTAGCATTTCTTGTGGTTGCAAGGGAAAGTGCCCGGAGAGAGGGTAGTTTGGGTGGGAACGGACGAATTGACCAGGGAGTTACAGAGGGAGCTGTCTCTGCGGAAACCAGAGAGGAGATGGGAAGATGTGGCAAGTGGTGGGGTCACGTTGGAGGTGGCGAAACTGACGGAGGATTATTTTTTGTATGTGACGGCTGTTGGGGTGGAAGGTGAGGACCAGGGGGACTGCCCTTGTTACTAGTGGGGGGGATGGGGAGAGAGAGCAGTGTTGCGGGGTATGGAAGAGACCCAGCGCAGAGGGAGAAGAGGAAGGAAGAGACCACAGACCTAAGACTTTTGCCTCCATCACAGTGAGGAGATGTTGGGTGGACTCACTGTGGTGGATGTTAATATGTGTTTATTGTTGTTTTATTGTTGTTTTATTGTATGGTATTATATGTATGACTGCTGCAATTTTGTTCAGACTTCGGTCTGAATGACAATAAAAGGCTATCTATCTATCTATCTATCTACCCTGGTGAGAGCCTCATCTATGGTAGAAGAGGGGAACCCCCGTTCCCTGAAGAATGAGGACATCTCCGATGCCCTGGTGTGGCCACCTCATCCTGGGAGCAGATGCGGCGTGGACGGAGGAATTGGGAGTACGGGACGGAGTCCTTACAGGAAGCAGGGTGGGAAGAAGTGTAGTCCAGATAGCCATGGGAGTCAGTAGGTTTATAGTGGATGTCGGTCAGAAGTCTATCACCTGCGATGGAGATAGTGAGGTCAAGAAATGGTAGGGAAGTGTCGGAAATGGTCCAGGTGTATTTGAGTGCCGGATGGAAGTTAGTGGTGAAGTGAATGAAGTCAGTGAGTTGTGTGTGGGTGCAGGAGGTAACACCAATGCAGTCGTCAATGTAGCAGAGGTAGAGGTCGGGGATGGGGCCCTGGTACGTCTCGAACAAGGATTGTTTGACGTACCCTACAAAGAGGCAGGCGTAGCTGGGGCCCATGCGCGTGCCCATAGCTACACCTTGTATTTGGACGAAATGGGAGGAGTCAAACGAAAAGTTGTTACGGGTAAGGACCAGCTCCGCTAGCTGAAGGAGAGTATCTGTAGACGGGGATTGGTTGGTTCTCCGGTCGAGGAAGAAATGGAGGACTTTGAGACCCTCCTGGTGGGGGATGGAGGTGTAGAGTGACTGGACATCCATGGTGAAGATGAGGGGGTGGGGGCCTGGAAAACGGAGGTCCTGGAGTAGACGGAGCATATGAGGTGTCTTGGACATAGGTTGGAGGGATTTAACCAGAGGGGATTGGATGGGGTCGAGGTATGTGGCAATAAGTTCGGTAGGGCACGAACAGACAGAGACAATGGGTCTACCAGGACAGTCAGGTTTGTGGATTTTGGGGAGAAGGTAAAATCGGGCCGTGCGGGGCTGGGGAACGATGAGGTTGGAGGCTCGGGAGGGCAGGGAGCCGGAGTTGATGAAGTCAGTGGTGGTGCTGGAGATGGTGGCCTGGTGCTCGTCTGTGGGGTCATGGTCCAGGGATAAGTAGGAGGAGGTGTCTGAGAGTTGGCGCGTGGCCTCAGCTTTGTAGAGATCAGTGCGCCAGACTACCACGCCACCTCCCTTGTCGGCAGGTCTGATCACCCAGTCTGGGTTGTTGCAGAGTGAGTGGAGGGCTGTACGTTCAGGGGGGGAGAGGTTAGAGTGAGACAGGGGTTGTGGAGAAGTTGAGGTGGTTGATGTCCCACCGGCAGTTAAAATAAAAAGGTTTAAAGCCGGTAGATGGCCATGAGGAGGGCCTACCCGTTGGAGACGGAGTAAGGTTTCATGGATGGGGGGCGAGGAAGGTCCCATGGGGCGGGGCCGTGCGGGTGGGGCGGGGCTGTGATTGAGTGACGGGTGGGCGGGGGGGGCTGTGACGGTGGGGGCGGGGCTGTGATTGAGTGACGGGTGGGGCGGGGCTTGAGTGGGGCGGGGCTCTGACGGCTGGGGGCGTGGCTGTGATTGAGTGACGGGTGGGGCGGGGCTTCAGTGGGGCGGGGCTGTGACGGGTGGGGGGTGGGGCGGGGCTGTGAGTGAGTGATGGGTGGGGGGGACTATGACGGTGGGGCGGGGCTGTGATTGAGTGACGGGTGGGGCGGGGCTTGAGTGGGGCGGGGCTCTGACGGATGGGGGCGGGGGTGTGATTGACGGGTGGGGCGGGGCTTCAGTGGGCGGGGGGCCGTGGGGGCGGATGGGGGCGTGGCTGTGACGGATGGGGGGGGGTGATGAGTGATGGGTGGGGCGGGGTTGTGGGCGGGGCTGTGAGAGTGAGTGACGGGGGTAAACAAGGGCCGGGAGTGACGGTTTAATGGCGGCCTCATCTTGTGGGAGTCAAGTCTCTTGTGGTCGCCGGCTGTGAATGACGACAGTGCGGCCCGGGGGCTCGGTGTTAATGGCGATGCGTTGAGCCGCTGGTGCGGTGGCGCCATGAGCAGAAGGATGAAGACGGAGTACATGAGGAGGTTTACGGGGCCGCGCTGGGACACGTACGGCAGCTGTTACCGCGACCTGGTGCAGTACCGCGGCGTGAGGCGGCTGCTGGAGCAGGCCCACTGGCCCTGGGTGTGGACAGGCTGGGACAGCGGCTCCGCTCCTCCACCCCCCCACCGGACCAACGCTGCCCTGCGACCCGCCTGCCGCCCGGAGCCCAGACCAACGCTGCCCTGCGACCCGCCTGCTGACGCCCGGAGCCCAGCCTGAGACCGGGGACAGGCCCGGGGCCCAGGCGGGGGTCAGGCCCGGGACCCAGGCGGGGTACAGGCCCGGGACCCAGCCTGAGACCGGGGACAGGCCCGGGGCCCAGGCGAGGGACAGGCCCGGGACCCAGCCTGAGACCGGGGACAGGCCCGGGGCCCAGGTCAGGGGGTCAGGCCCGGGATCCAGCCCGAGGCCGGGGTCCCGGGATCCAGGCAGGGATCAGGCCCGGGGCCCAGGTGGGGGTCAGACCCGGGGTCCAGGCGGGGAACAGGCCCGGGGTCCAGGCAAGGGTCAGGCCCGGGGTCCAGGCAAGGGTCAGGCCCGGGGCCGCGCCTTACCCGGCCGCAGGATTTAATGTCTCAGGTAAATTTCAAAAGCGGCGCCGAACGCTGCTGGATTGTCAGCGATTGTCTGGCTGTTTTGTGTTACTCATGTTAACGCTTTTACATTTGTTTGTAGTCATGTTTACATTTGTTCTGGGCGATGCGGAGTTCCTTCCGCAGGGCTGGGTGCTTTGGCCGCTACTCTTCACTATCTATAATTTAGATGAGGGAATTGAAGGCTCTGTGGCCAAGTTTGCAAATGAAACGAAGATAGATGGTGGGGCAAGTAGTGTAGAGAAAGCAATGCATCTGCAGAAGAATTTAGATAGGTTGGGAGAGTGGGCAGACTAGTGGCAGTTGGATTATAGCGTAGTGTGGGGTCATGCATTTTGTTAATAGGGATAAAGGCGTTGACTATTTTCTCAATGGGGATAGAATTCAGAACTTGGAGGTGCAAAGGGACTTGGGAGTGCTGGTGCAAGACTCCCAAAAAGTCATTTGCCAGTTGAATCGGTAATGAGGAAGGCGAATGCAATGCTAACATTTATTTCTCGAGGGCTAGAATACAAAAAGTGGGATGTAATGCTGGGGCTTTATGAGGCACTGCATTTGGAATATTGTGAGCAATTTTGGGTCTCCTATCTGAGGAAGGATGTGCAGGGGCTGGAGAGGGTCCAGAGGAGGTTTACAAGAATGATTGCAGGAATGAGTAATTTAACATATGATGAGCGTTTGACGGCACTGGGCCTGTACTCGCTGGGAGATCTCATTGAAACTTACCAAATAGTGAAAGGCCTGGATGATGTGGAGAGGATGCTTTCGCTACTGGGAGTCTAGGATCAGAGGTCATAGCCTTAGAATTAAAGGATGTTCCTTTATGAAGGAGATGAGGAATTTCTTTAGTCAGAGGGTGATGAATCTGTGGAATTCATTGCCACAGAAGGTTATGGAGGCTGTGAATGGATATTTTTAAGGCAGAGATAGATTCTTGATTGGTAAAGTTGTCAGGGTTATGGGGGAAAAGGCTGGAGAATGGGGTTGAGAGGGAAAGATGATTGGTGGAGCAGGCTTGATGGGCAGAATGGTGTAATTCTGCTCCTATCATCATGGGATCAATTTGTAGGCCCCCCTCGGTCATGACTGACCATGTGTGATGCATCCTAGTTGTTGGCTGCTTGGCTAGGTTTGTTGGCTCCAAACCTTGGCTTGTGCAGCGTCGCTTGTGGCTGAAGAGACCAATGCGGGAGTGACAGTCACATTTGTGTGTAGTCTGTGGTCTGTTGAAGTTGCTGCGCTCCTTTCAGCTTGCCCGCTTGTCTGCCGCTGCGTTCAGCAGTTTCTCTTCCCCCATTTTGAGATGTTGGATCAGGGTACCTCTCCACCTCGTGCGATCAGCTACAAGGCTCTCCCAGGACTCCACATCGATGTTGAGCGCTTCATATCTCTCTTGCAGACATCTTTGTAACGTAGCTGGGGGCGGCCAATGGTTCTCCTCCCAGATGTCAGCTCTCCATAGAGGATGTCTTTTCGAATATGGCTATCCTCCGTGCGGTGGACATGGCCCAGCCACCTCAGTCTGTGCTGCCTGAGTAGAGTGTACATACTGGGGAGGCCAGCACGAGACAGGATCTCAGCGTTGGACACACTGTCTTGCCAGGATACGCCCAGGATACGGCGGATGCTTCTCCAGTGGAAGTGTTGAGTTCCCTCTCCTGCCTGGCATATGTAGTCTATTCTCACTGCCATACAGCAGCGTGCTGATGACACCGGCATTGTAGACTGCTATCTTTGTCTTCAGTGTCAGCTTTGGGTTGGTCCACACTAGAGTTGTGAGGCGAACGACAGTTGTAGCTGCTTTCCCGATCCTCTTATCAATCTCTGTGTCCAAGGAGAGGTTGTCGGTGATGGTGGAGCCGAGGTACGTGAACTGATGGACGGCATCGAGTTCGTAGTCGTTGATGGTGATGACAGGCGGTGCCTCTGTATCCTGCCCCAAGACGTTCGTCTTCTTCAGGCTGATGGTCAGCCCGAAGTCCTTGCATACCTGATAGAAGCGGTCCATCAGTGACTGTAGTTGCTGCTAGGTGTGGGACACAACTGCAGCGTCGCCACCAAACATGTCTCTGATGAAAGCTTCACGTACTTTTGTCTTTATTCTGAGGCGGGTGAGGTTGAAGAGCCAGCCATCTGATCTAGGACGCAGGTATATCCCCTCTGTTGCAGTGCCGAAGGCATGTTTCAGGAGCTGAGCAAAGAAAATCCCAAAGAATGTGGGAGCGAGGTTGCAGCCTTGTTTGACGCCACTGCGGATGTCGAAGGGCTCGGAGAAGCTGCCATTGAACTGCACTGTCCCCTTCGTGTTGATGTGGAAGGATTCTATCATGCTCTGCAGTTTTGGTGGGCAGCCGATCTTGGGCAGAGCCTTAAATAGGCCATCTCTGCTGACGAGGTTGAACGCCTTGGTGAGGTCAATGAAAGCAACATACAGGGGCATCTGCTGTTCTCTGCACTTCTCCTGGAGCTGGCGAAGGCAGAAGACCATGTCTACTGTTGACATTCCAGCTTGGAAACCGCACTGTGACTCTGGGTAGATGCGTTCTGTCAGCTTCTGCAGGCGGGTCAAGATGACTCGAGTAAAGACCTTGCCGACGATGTTGAGGGGGCAGATGCCTCTGTAGTTGTTGCAGTCGCTTCTCTCACCCTTGTTCTTGTAGAGGGTAATGATTGTGGCATCCCTCATATTCTGCGGTACAGCTCTTTCTTGCCACCACTGGCAGAGGACTCCATACAAAGGAAGCAGTAAGGTAGTCTTGCAATGCTTGATCAGGTCAGAGGGAATCGCGTCGTTGCCTGGGGCCCTGCCTGAGGCCAGGCTGTCAATGGCCTTGCTGAGCTCTGCTGTCGGCTCTGTGTCTTAACACATCCATGGTCGGAAGGCATCAAGGGCTGAGGGGAATCAGAGTTCTCTCTCGAGTAGAGGCCGGAGTAGTGTTCCACCCATCTCTCCATCTGCTGGCATTCGTCTGTGATTACTTCCCCAGTGGAGGATTTGAGGGGGCTGTCTTGCTCTGGACTGGTCCTCGTTCCTTCTTAATGCCATCGTACATTCCCCTGATGTTCCCTGTTATGGCAGCAGTCTGGATGGCCTCACTAAGCTGTGTCCAGTAGTCATTGGCGCAATGCCTCGCAGTCTGCAGGTTCTTCTTGTTAGCTGACCGCTTGTACTCGGCTAGGGCGGCGCATTTGGCTTCGATGACGAGAGTCATCTCAGTCGACTTGTCCTCAAACCAGTCGTGTGGTCTTCAAATTCTTCTTCCCAAAGCTAGCCAAGGCTGTGCGATGCATGGTGTCCCGCAGAATTTTGCACTTCTCTGTTGCAGAGTCTCCAGGGCACGAGGTGCCAAGTTCTCTCTCAAAAGCCTCTGCAAACTGTTGCACGAGGCCTGGACGGGGCATCTTGCTGACATCGATGCGGGGGTTCCCCTGCCTCTTACTACGGTAAAACCTCTTTGGCTGCAGCCTGACCTTGTAACACACCAAGGAGTGGTCTGTGTCACAGTCCGCACTGTGGTCGGAGCATGTGTGGAGAACGTTCTTGATGGCGGCACGTCTGACTCGGATCAGATCCCGTTGATGCCAATGCTTTGAGCGTGGGTGTCTCCAGGAAACCTTGTGCTGGGGCGTTGTCTGGAAGTACGAGTTGGCAATGCACCGGTCATGATAAGTGCACAGCTCAAGCAATCTCTGTCCGTTCTCATTCATTTTGCCCACACCAAACTGCCAAAGACAGGAAGACCACGATTCGTGGTCTGCGCCCACTCTGGCGTTGAAGTTGCCCAGGAGAACAAGTTCTTCTTTGCTGGGGATGCTGCTGATGATGGATGCGAAGTTCTCATAGAACTCGTCCTTTGTGTCTGATGTGGAGGACAGTTAGAGTTTGTTTCCTTTATTGTCATTCAAAACAATAGTTTGAACGAAATTGCGTACCTTGCAGTCATGACAGAAATAAAAGCAACAGAACACACAATGAACACAGTTTAACACAAACATCCATCACAGTGAATCTCCATGCACCTCCTCACTATGATGGAAAGCAAAAAGTATTAAAGTCTTATCTCTTCCTTGCTTGTTCTCCCGCAGCTTGAGGCTTTCGATGTTGGGTCCCCGGCCAGGTGATGGTAAGTCCCGCGGCGGATTCCAGGCTCCGCGAATGGGCCGATTCAAACCCGGGGTAGACGGAGCTGCCACCCTCCAGTCCAGCAAACCTGTTGCGGGAGCTCCCGAGAATCGGTCACCAACCTGGGACCTGCGAGCTCCCGATGTTACCGTCCACAGGGCCCGCGGCCGAAGCCTCCGAAGTTGGGTTGCAGCCACAGCGCCACTGCAGCCTCCGAAGTCAGCCAGCTCCATGATGGTGAATCCATAGGCTCTGCCACCGGAGCCTGAAGGTCGATCCAGTTGTAGGCCGCCAGCTCCACGATATTAGGCTTCAGCGGAGACGGAGATACGACAAGGAAAAGGTCACTTTCCTGTTGAAGGAAGAGGTTAAAAAAAGTTTCCCCCACCCCCCCACCCATACACAACTAAAAATAAACTAAAACATACATCTAACAAGACAAAAGAAAACAAAAAAAAGGAAAAGACGGACTGTAGGCGAGCCGCAGCTGCTTGGCAGCGCCGCCACTTCCGGAGCATACACGCTGACAAGAGTGACTGGGCCTGCGGTGGTGTTGAGGCGGAGCCATTACTGCCTGGTTCCACCGTGTTCAGCAGGCTTGTCCTTACTGCGAAGCCTACTCCGTGCTCTCTGGGCTTGTCAGTCCTTCCCCTGCCAGTAAAATGTGTACTTCTCCTTCAGTGTGCTCAAGTCTGCCAGCCTTGTTTCCTGAAGGATGACTATGTCTATGTTTAGTCTCTTGAGCTCGTCATTTATGACAGCTGTTTTCCTACAATCGCTGATGTTCTGTAGGTTTTCAGAGAGGCCGGTCATCATTGTCCGGACATTGACCACTGTTTTATTAGTAACTCAGCGGCTCAGGCAGCGTTTCTGGAAAGAAGGAATGGGTTACATTTCAGGTCGAGACACTTCTTCCGACTGATATCAGGGGAGTGGGCGGGACAGATAGAATGTAGTCGGAGACAGTAAGACTGGTGGGAGAACTGGGAAGGGGGAGGGGATGGAGAGAGGGGGGGAAAGCAAGGGCTCCGTCTCTACAGAAAGAGGAAATGGAGAATGCAACAAGTGGCAGGATGATGGAAATGTTGGATGCGGAGGCTGGTGGATCTGAAAGGTGAGAACCAGGGGAACTCTTATCCTTGTTCTGTTTTGGGGGGAGGGGGAGTGAGAGCAGAACTGGGACACAAGAGACATGGGTGAGCACTCCATCCATAACAGCCGACGGGAAACTACAATTATTAACGACAGAGGACATCTTGGATATCCTAGAATGGAAAGCTTTATCGCGGGAGCAAATACGGTGGAGATGGTGACATTGAGAATGTATGGCATCCTTGCAAGAGGGAGGTTGTAAATCAGTGGGATTGTAGTAGGCAACAGTCCCTAGTCTGTCTCTTTTGCTGAAGACAGACTAGGGACTGTCTAGAGATTGGAATCGGTTTAGAGATTGAGACAGGGGCGGTGTGTCAGGTAGTCCAAGTGAATTTGTGGGTACACAAAAAAGCTGGAGAAACTCAGCGGGTGCAGCAGCATCTATGGAGGGAAGGAAATAGGCAATGTTTCGGGCTAAAACCCTTCTTTTGTGGGTTGGGTGGAGGTTAATATAAAATTGATTAAATGAACTGGTTCTGCACAATTGTAGGAGGCAGCCTTGTTGCAGTAGTCAATCTACTTGAGAAAGACTAGGGAATGATGGCAGCATACTAGCTGGGGCCCATGTGTATGTCCTTGGCTTTAACTTTAACTCAAGGAGATAGTGGAGAGCCCCAAGCCTTCTTGGTGAAGAAGGATCCTGATCCAAAACATCATGTTCAGTCTAGTCTAGTTTAGATATATGATGTGAAAACAAGCCCTTGGGCTCATTGAGCCCACACCAACCAACAATCCCCACACACTACACTACTCTACACACACTGGGACAGTTTTACATTTATACCAAGCCAATTAATCTACAAACCTGTACATCTTTGGAGTGAGGGAGGAAACCGAAGATCTTGGAGAAAACCCACGCAGTTCATGAGGAGAACGTACGAACTCTGTACAGACAAGCACCCATAGTCAGGATTGAACTGTGTCTCTGGCGCTATAAGGCAGTAGCTTGACTGCTATGCCACCGTGCTGCCCATCATATTTGATAATGAGGGTATCGCAAAAAGAGACATTCTACATCAGACACATTTGCTGAAATTATAGTTTTAATTCAAATGAACATAATTTCAGATTTGATCCTGTAAAAAAAAAACGTTTCAAGTAAAAATGGGAATATTTAAAGAAATAGTCCTTCAACAGTCCTTGAAGATAAAGAACAATATATCACTTAATAGCAAGGTAAATAATGAAGTTGGGCACAAATATATTGGGAGAAGTTAAGAAAATTATTTGCAAACAAACTTTAGAAAGATCTGAATGGAGTTGTTGGGAGTTTGCTGAATAAATTGGTATCTCAGATGGATTGAACAAGAGATCATATCTCACAAGGGGTCAATCCTCTTCTATTACTGACTGTAAGCATGGAACTGAAGGTGTTAATTTCAGACACCTATCCATAATCACCTATCATCTGTTCATTCCCTCTACTGAAGCTGTCTGATCTGCTCAGTTCCTCCAGCCCTTTGTGTTTTGTTGAAGCTTCTAGAATCTAGTTGTGTCTACAATGTGAAGTTATATAATACGTTTAACATGTAAAACAGTTTGTTCTTAAAACGCTATTGACTGATGGATCATTCATTTATTCCTTGCTTGTCTTCAACCAGCCAAGGACATAATTGTTCAGGGGATTCAAAGGGATAAAAGCCACGACCAGGCCAAGGGTGACTTGTGCGGCTACCGTCCTGTGAAAAGTGCAAGTCTGGAAAAATCTCTCAAAACGTCTCGAGCATCACCAGCAGCTGTTGTCATAAAGGAAACCAAGGCTCCATTTGCAATGTATGGCTGGGCGGAGAAGGAAGTGGAAGTGGGCTGTAAAAAAACGTACAATGTTGGCGCTTCTGCTTTGCCAGGACAAGTGAGTATTTGGAGAATCGGACTTTTTCCTCACTTCCTGCCTGTTCTGAATAAGAGTGTTCATTTCTGGAGGGCCAAAATATGAAAAGTAAATGTTAGCATGCTCTTGAAAATAATTTTGGTTGTTTTACACATGAAGTACTGTTCATACTTCTGAGGAAATATTATACAATAGAATTGATCAGATAACTTTTGTGTGAGGAACTTATGTTAAGTTGCAAGAGAAGGACTTGGAGCTGAGGTTTTCAGAAATACATGGCCCCACAAAGAAATAAAGAACACACACACATAGGAGAACAGATGGCTTATCATAACATGGAGATGTTGATGTAAATAGGCATAGGTTTGTTTGCTTTGAAGCAGCTTTAACGCTGTCAGAAGTTGTATTTGGTTTAATTTGGTGTTTAGAGCATAGGTTATTGATCGGTTTCTTCTTAGGACATGAGCATCATGTGTCCTTTCTTTATGGCACATCTTTGAGCTCGGGTGTGCAATAAAGAGGATTTATGGTTGTCTATATTGGGTCGTGGGCACCAAGGCTAGATAATAGTCTGTGATCTGGTTTGTGCTGTTTAAATAGATTTATGTTGAGATAAGAGATAAGGCAGAGGTGATGGTTGTGTGACCTTTGTATAAGGGTGGTTTCTTATGTTTATAGAAAACTGAGAAAGTAACTCTGTTTTGATAATCATCCATTTGCTGTGTGGAATGCTATTAGTGTGGAGGCCTTATATTTCTTTCGTCCAGAGATAGAAGGGGGAGGTTGTAATTCAGAATGAAACTAGACCCGAGCTTGGGAAGAAGCGATTATAATTTATCAAGTGTGACAATTAGTGGCCTTTGTGCGGTTGGGGATTGTAAAAATAACTTTGTAAGAATGGGGCAAAACTCAAATTTAATCCATAAGTAACTATTTTAACTATGAAGTAGGGGAATTATTTGTGAATTGTATTGTGTTTAAATTAGGATTGTAAGTATTAGAAGTTTTAGAAATAACTTTCTTTTCCAAAAGTGAAAAATGTTTTGTGTGGATGTATTGTGTGATTGCTGTATGATGTGTATTTTATATTCTGAGAGGTGGTCTCTGAAAATTAGTTTTATATTTCTGTGGTTTTACTTCATTGAAATAAAATGATTTTGAGCAAAGAGGTTAAAGAATACCACAGAGGGAAAAAGGGTTGTAAAGGGGCCAGAAAAGGAACAATCATGTGATTATGCGTGTTGTCAATCACTGGAAAGGATTTAGTTGATTGGTTCATGCAAATAAGCTAAATATATGGTAAACCATAATGATTGGTTAATAGTTTGCCACTCCTTCTGTATCATAATTGTCTAATACTTATATAATGTGTTACGTTTGCACCAAAGTAGTAGTTCTTTCGACCTGCCCCAGAGTTTCTAGCTCTGTCTTGGAAGGTTTAAAGAATTATCCAGCATTGTCAGAATAAAGAATTGATTTTAGCAGCAATGGTTTGAATCGAGTTTTCTTGAATTGGACTGACAAAATAACTTAGTTTAACACTTCTGGGTGTAATTTTATGAATTGAATAGTTTAATTATACAAATCATATTTAAAATTATGTTCTCCAGTGATGCCAAAACTGTTTATCAATCAAATGATAAGGTCTGGGGCTCTGTCTCATAAAGAAGGCCAAGCATTGGTGTGTGAAAGATTTTTATTTCAATGCTAGAATGAATGATACTTTGGTGTCATCATCGTAGATAGGTATGTGCCACTGGGATGTTATAGCCAATACTGAAACCTATCTAACGGAGTGAGGGTACTCTGCAAGGGTGTGGATACTATAGGCAAGATAGAGGTGGGGGTAAAAGAGGAGGGTGTTGCTTTCTTGATTAAGGACAGTAGTAGTCCAAGATGACATTACTGAAGGATCATTCAGCGAGGCTATATGGGTGGAGCTAAAAAATAGAAAGGGATGATCGCATTGTTGAGGTGTACCATAGATCCCCAAATAATCAAAGGGAATAATCAAAGAGCCCCAAATAATCTGGGTGGTCCAGGAGTTGTTGATGATATTGACTCCTGGGAATTTGAAGTTTTCGACCATCTCTACTTATGTATCTGTACACTGTAACTGGCTCGATTGTAATCATGTATTGTCTTTCTGCTGACTGGATAGCAAGCAACAAAAGCTTTTCACTGTACCTCGGTACAATAAACTAAACTGAAACTGAGGAAAAGCTGAGGGATATGGGACAAAAGAGGGTAAATGGGACAGGCATAGGTGGGGCATCTTGGTCAGCATGGACGTTGGGCCAAAAAGCCTGTTAAGGGGCTGTCCCACTTGGGTGACCTAATCCGCGAGTTAAGAAGAGTGTCTTCAAGCTCGAGGGCACTTGCCTGGAAAGCCTCGAACTGGATCGACCATCCGCGTTGAAACCGGGAGCTGGATCGACCGACCGCACACACACACACACACACACACACATCGCAAAGACGGGGGCCAGGGAAAGCGGGGGAGCTGTCGGAAATCCACACCCTGCGATGAAGAGGAAGGTAAAACGGCTGCACAGTAATGGTAAGTCCTTTAGAGAGCGGGGAGGGGGTGGGGGGGGGAGGAGTGGAGACACTTTTAAGAAGTATAATAAAGTTTAGCTGGCAGTTTACCTACCAGTCGGTTTTCCCTGGTCCTGGAAACTCGAATGAGCCAATTAAAATGCCTGTAATTAAATAGCGACCCCACTCCACTGCACTACGAGTTCAAAAGGATCATGCCGACCAAATTTTACTCACAGAAATTTTTTCAACTTGCGGAAAAATTTTACGCGGCCTAGCTGAGAACACGAGTATTCGGGAACTTCCTTCGAGCATGAAGGACAGTTCCAGCGACCTCATAGGACCTCCGAGGACCACGTGTCGACCATGCTCTGTTAAACTGAGTTCTTTTGTCAATCTAAAGTCAAGAAAACTTGAATCAAACTCTTGTAGCTGTTGAAATTGATTCTTTATTCATTTATTACTGAGACAATTCTTTGAACCTTCCAACACAGAGCTAGAAGCTCTGGGGCAGCTCCAAAGTATTTGTGTTTTTGATCATTGCTTTATATAGGTATTAGACATTTCAGATACAGAGGGTATGACAACTGGTAACCAATCATCTGATTCCTACTGGTGATTTACAACATCAATCACATGATCTCTCCTTTCCTGGCCTCTTTTTACAATCTTTGTTTTCTTGTGGTATAACTTTGTTTTAGAATTATTTTATTTCAACACAGCAAAACCCCAGTAGGCTCAATTATCAAAGACCACTCCTCAAAATATAAGATACATATGTAATGCAATGATCACACAAGTCATACACACTTTCCATACCAAGAAGAAAGATGTTTCTATAAATCTAAACAAAGTCTAATGTTTACAGTCCTACTAAGACAATACATTTCATAAATTGTTTCACTACAATTTTACACAGTTTGAAATACTATTACCTAGGGGTAATTATTAAGAGGGAGTTAGATGTGGCCCTTGTGGCTAAAGGGATCAGGAGGTACAGGATACTGAGTTGGATGATCACCCATGATCATATTGAATGGTGGTGCAGGCTCAAAGGGCCGAATGGCCTACTCCTGCACCTATTTTCTATGTTTCTGTCTTTAAAACATTAATTATATAAGTTTGCTGAATTACAGTTTCTAAGTTCAAAACCCCACATATCTCCCAACATGGGTCGTAAATCTGTCAACTTAATTAATGTTTGGTGCCAGGATACAACAATTCTAATTTGTAGCCCCTTTCCTGCTATCTGGAAGCTGGATTTCTAATCTCATGTACAAGGCAGAACACAAGGTTCTTACAAGGTACAAGGTACAAGGTACAACTCAGACCATTACATCAGAATTACATCTGCTTCTTCGACTTTCTATAAACAACTCCATCAATCTAATTATTTTCCTCTCCAAGCAACTACTCCCCTTCACATGCATCCTATTCCTTATCACAATCTCATTATAATTTAAAATAGCCAAGGCTAACCACAGAGTCTTATTATCTCTCAGCCTTGAATTCTGTCTCAAACTCAGCATAACCGGCCATAACTCTTCACCTTTGTGTCACATTCAGAGCTCAAAAATGTGCCATAGAGAAAGAGCAGATTACCTCTGGCCTAAGAAGAGGCCCCTATTCAGCTATCCATTCTTCAACACAAAGTCATATCAAATACAATTTCCTCCAGTGTTATAATTGCCTCAAAGCAATAAGGTTCAGATTAAGGTTTCTATGTTTTGATTCATCGTTCCCTGTGTATGTTTTTCGTTGTAATTTATTTAGTTGGGGGATATATGTTTCTGAAAACTTTAAGCTTTTCTTTTTCAAATTATCTAGCTTATATAAAGGTCATTATCCGAGCGGTTCTATTTATATATTTCCTCACTGCGAGATTGAAGGTCGGACACTCTTCTAAACTCACAGATTAGGTCGCCCAAGTGGGACAAGCTGTATTACTGTATAATTCAATGAACATAGAAATAGGTTCCATTTTAGGTTTATTATTATCACCTGTAATGAGGCACTGTGAAAACTTTTGTTTTACATGCTATCCAAACAGATATGCCCTATATCGATACAATGTTCAAACTCGATGGATAAAGCAAAGGAGAATATAGCCCTCAGCATTGTAGCGCATCAGTTCCCGAAACCAGGTCCAATGTTCAATGGTGTAGAGGTGAATGAGAAACATATAAAATAGGTGCAGGAGGGGCCATTCGTCCCTTCAAGCCAGCACTGCCATTCATTGTGATCATGGCTGATCGGCCCCAATCAATAACCCGTGCCTGCCTTCTCCCCATGTCCCTTGATTCCACTAGCCCCTACAGTACCCTAGTTTATGGAAGGACTGTTCAGATGCCTGATAAGAGGGGAAGAAGCTGTTTCTGAGTCTCTTGGTGCATGCTTTCAAGCTTCTGTACCATCTGATAAATGGGAGGAGGCATGACCAGAGTGGGACAAATCTTCTATTATGGTGGTTGCTCTTTTGAGGCATGAAGTGTAGATAGTGTCAATGGTGGGGAGTCTGGTCTGTGTGATGGACTGAGCAACATTTACAACTCTCTGGAATTTCTTGTGGTCTTGGCCAGAGCTGTTCCCACACCAAGCTGTGATGTAACCCAACAGTGTACTTCCTACGAAGCATCTCTAGAAGTTGGTTAGAAACATAGAAACATAGAACATAGAAATTAGGTGCAGGAGTAGGCCATTCGGCCCTTCGAGCCTGCACCGCCATTCAATATGATCATGGCTGATCATCCAACTCAGTATCCCGTACCTGCCTTCTCTCCATACCCCCTGATCCCCTTAGCCACAATGGCCACATCTAACTCCCTCTTAAATATAGCCAATGAACTGGCCTCAACGACTCTCTGTGGCAGAGAGTTCCAGAGATTCACCACTCTCTGAGTGAAAAAAGTTCTTCTCATCTCGGTTTTAAAGGATTTCCCCCTTATCCTTAAGCTGTGACCCCTTGTCCTGGACTTCCCTAACATCGGGAACAATCTTCCTGCATCTAGCCTGTCCAACCCCTTAAGAATTTTGTAAGTTTCTATAAGATCCCCTCTCAATCTCCTAAATTCTAGAGAGTATAAACCAAGTCTATCCAGTCTTTCTTCATAAGACAGTCCTGACATCCCAGGAATCAGTCTGGTGAAACGTCTCTGCACTCCCTCTATGGCAATAAGTCCTTCCTCAGATTTGGAGACCAAAACTGTACGCAATACTCCAGGTGTGGTCTCACCAAGACCCTGTACAACTGCAGTAGAACCTCCCTGCTCCTATACTCAAATCCTTTTGCAATGAAAGCTAACATACCATTCGCTTTCTTTACTGCCTGCTGCACCTGCATGCCTACCTTCAATGACTGGTGTACCATGACACCCAGGTCTCGCTGCATCTCCCCCTTTCCCAATGGCCACCATTTAGATAATAGTCTGCTTTCCCCGTTTTTGCCACCAAAATGGATAACCTCACATTTATCCACATTATACTGCATCTGCCAAACCTTTTGCCCACTCAATCCCAGCCTATCCAAGTCACCTTGCAGTCTCCTAGCATCCTCCTCACAGCTAACACATCAGCCCCCCCCCCCCCCCCCCCCCAGCTTAGTGTCATCCGCAAACTTGGAGATATTGCCTTCAATTCCCTCATCCAGATCATTAATATATATTGTAAATAGCTGGGGTCCCAGCACTGAGCCTTGCGGTACCCCACTGGTTAGTCACTGGAGACGTGCTATATTTCATAGCCATAGAGTGATACAGTGTGGAAGCGGGCCCTTTGGCACAACTTGCCCACACCGGCCAACATATCCCAGCTACACTATTCCCACCTGCCTGAGCTTGGTCCATCCATATCCCTCCAAACCTATCCTATAAATGTACCTGTCTAACTGTTTCTTAAATGTTGGGATAGTCCCAGCCTCAACTACCTCTCTGGCAGCTTGTTCCATATACCCGCCACCCTTTGTGTGAAAATGTTGCCCCTCAGATTCCTATTAAATCTTTTCCCCTTCACCTTGAACCTGTCCTCTGGTCCTCGATTCCCCAACTCTGGGCAAGAGATTCTGTGCATCCACCCGATCTATTTCTTTCATGGTTTTATCCACTAGAAGATCGCTCCTCATCCTCCTGCGCTTCACAGTATAGAGACCCAGCCTACTCAACCTCTTCCTGTAGCTCACACCCTCTAGTCCTGGCAACATCCTCGTAAATCTTCTCTGAACCCTTTCAATCTTGACAATATCTTTCCTATAACATGGTGCCCAGAACTGAACACAATACTCTAAATGCTATCTCACCAACGTCTTATACAACTGCGATATAACCTCCCACCTTCTATACTCAATACTCTGACTGATGAAGGATAAAGTGCCAAAAGCCTTTTTGACCACCTTATCTATTTGCAACTCCACCTTCTAGGAACCATGCACCTGCACTCCCAGATCCCTCTGCTCTACAATACTTGGCCTACCATTTACTGTGTAGGTCTGATGTCCCAAAATGTAACACCTCACATTTCTCAGAATAAAATTCCATTAACGATTCCTCCGCCCACCTGTCCAATCGATCAAGATCCTGCTGCTAGCTTTTGACCAATGCCTCAATTTCCCTCGTCAGCCAAGCTTCCTTGTGTTTGCCTGCTTTGCCCTTCACTCTAACGGGGATGCATATATCCTGAGCTTTTGTCAGCATACTTTTAAAAACATCCCACTTGGCTGATGTTCCTTTCCCCTCAAATAACCTGCTCGTCAACTTGAGCGAGACCTCTCATACCCTCAAAGTTGGTGTTACCCCAGTTGAGCATTTTAACACTTGGGCCCTCTCTGTCCCTATCCATAAATATCTAAACCTAATTGAACTGTGCTCACGCGTCCCTAAAAGGCTCTTCCGCAAACACTTCATTAACCTGCCCTTCCCAATTTCCCAATTCTAGATCCAGTGTTGCCCTCTCACGTGTGGGGGCCTCTACATACTCTCCTGAATATTTTTGAGGAATTGCACCCTTCACATTATGATTTTTCCAGTCAATATTTGCCCAAAGCATTTGAGCCCAACTCATCTGCTTTGCCCATCAGGCCCCTTGAATTAAAATACGTGCAGTTTAATTCAACCTTGCTTTCCGCTTTTCACCTGCCTATTGGGGTGGGAGATTGCAACCTTCACGTGGTTGCCTTCAACAAATGCAATCAACCTGGCGTGCACAATCAAATAAGATCAAATAGAACAAGTTGTCCCACAACTTTAGGCTGTGCACGTCGTACACAAAAAGACCTGCCTATTCTGTCCACTAACCTTTCCCTCACCTCCTTCCATACCAACTTCTAGCCTCACGTGCCTCTTCCCTATATGAGATTCCCCCCCCCCCCCCCAGTTTGAACCCACCCGTGTAGCATTAGTAAACCTACCCACTAGGATGTGGTACCGCTCCAGTTACGGTGCAACCCATCCCTTTTGTACAGGTCACCCCTGCCCCAGAAGCGATCCTAATGGTCCAGATATCTAAATCCCTGCCCCCTGCATCAACTCCTCAGTCACATATTCAATTCCCGTCTTCCTGTTCTTACCTTCACAAGCACGGAGTATTGGAAGCAAGCCAGAGATAACTATCCTAAAGGTCCTGCTTTTCAGCCTTTTACTTAATTTCCTTAATCTCGCCGATGTATAAGTCCGACAATGGATACAGTAGCCCAGGCATTCCATCTCTCGCTCTCTATCCCTCCCCCACCCAAGTCTCACTAGCTTCTCGTTTTCCCCTACACACAGCTAACAATGGCATGTTTCCTTTATTATCATTAATTTTTTGCATATCTTTCATTCTTTATCTCTCAAGTGCAAAGAGCGCTGCATGTATCTCGGGTACGGGGCAGAGAACCACCCACTCATTTTTGTTCTTTATCTCTCCACATCACCGTCTATATCTCTCTTTTTCCTTATCCCTAACCAGTCAGAAGGGTCTTGACCCGAAATATCACCCATTCCTTCTCTCCAGTGATGCTGCCGGTCCCACTGAGATACTCCAGCTTTTTGTGTCTATCTTTGGTCTAAACCAGCATCTGCAGTTCCATCCTGCACAGGAGTTAATGGGATGTGCGACCAAAAGCTTAGTTACAGGGAGGTTTTGAAGAAAAAAAGAAATGGGAAAGTTTAAGAGAACTTCAAAAAGGCTGAAGGCATGGCTGAGCAGTGATGTGATTTTAAATTTGAGGATAAGCAAGAGGTTGGAATTGGAGTTGTGCAAATATCTTAGCACATGGTAGTGCTGGGGGGGAAAAAAAGAGGTGGAGAAGAGTGGCCCATGGATTGACTTGAAGGTCTGCCAAGGCCTACCAGATCTCCAGGTTACTAACCATTTTAACTCTCCTTCCCATTACCATATTGACCTTTCTGCCCCAGGCCTCTTCCATTGCCAGGTAACCTCTATTGTACTCTACCCCTCCTCTTTCCCCTCAAGTCTCGTCATAGTCATGGGTGGCTCCAGCACTGTGAGCAAAAAGTCAGACATGGGCCATGCTGAGGAATGCGGTCTTGTGATTGTGAAAGGATTTGTTGTGGTAGATGTAGTAAAGATCAGATTTTCTGTTAGGATGTTGCTTAAGCTAACCATGTGTAGTCAGAAGGAAATAGAGATACCCTTTCCATGGAACAACTTCTCTTTCTCTCAGATTTATGAATCCGCAGTCCGGGCGCAGGATAGACATCAAGTGCAAAGAGCGATGCGTGTATCTCGGGTACGAGACACAGAACCACCCACTAATTGTGCAGCCGACCACCACTCTAAGACTTTCCAAAATCGCAAAACTACTTCTGAACACTCGCCAGTTGGAGCATTGCCATCTGCTGGAGACGACGATCCCTGGCTCTCGGAGTATACGAGATGTTTTTCAACACGGTCCCTCTGAGTCCCAGCAACATTCTGCAAATGGAGCTTAGGGGAAATTATTTTGTTTAATTATTGGGGCCCATGTTGATCTTAATCACTGTTTCAGTGCAGGGCTTGATTGCGGTCTGTATTATTGGAGGTAATTTATATGTAAAACTCACAATCAGCAATGTATTATTGACTTGCAGGTACGACCTTGGTGACTTTGGTCTTCTGTCAACCACTGACACGACTTGATGTTTATTTTTTACAAAAAACATTTTTTGTGATGTGTGAAATAGAATCCATTACTGTAACCTTTCTAACATCAAGTCCTGTAGGTAGAGTTCAACTACAGTTGAATTTTACAAAACTCAACTTTATTTTGCATAGTGTAATATCTTTTGTATCGCATTGACACTTTCAAATCACACTGCACCTGCGAATATCAATGAATCCTTTTCTCTAATGGGGTTAGGTTTTATCATGTTCTTGGGTGCTTGTCCTTTGTAATATTTGTAGAGTATCGCCATTACCAGATCACAGCTTGTGGAGTCTCATGGTGCACACATTAGCAACTCCAATTCTGACCGTGGCCACACTTTGTAAAGTGTTTGTGGATAACCTTGTGTTGTCGGGTGCATGATTTAAATGTGAAATTTGTGCCCGATTTAGACCTAGCTGTTTTAACTTTTTCACTGTACATGTGGAGTGCAATAGAAAATTACTATTTTCTTTTGTTACCTTGGAATTTTGATACAATACAATTTATTTTGAATAAAATCAGTGTTTGGAAATTATGGGCTTTTTCGTGATAGGGAAATGTTCTTGAGGGCATCAGGAAACATTCTGATGACATGAAATTCAGTTCACCAAATAACAGCAGCGTGAAATTATTAAAGCAATTGATATCAATTCATTAAAATTCAAGGTGTTGAACAGTTTCTCATCAGCTCCATCCAGGTCAAAGTCATACAGCATGGAAATAGTTTTCAAGAGAGATTTAGCACTTAGGACTAAAGGAATCAAGGGATATGGGGGGAAAAGCAGGAACGGGATACTGATTTTAGATGATCAGCCATAATCATATTGAATGGCAGTGCTGGCTCAAAGGGCCGAATGGCCTACACCTGCACCTATTGTTTTAAATGTTTCTATCAGGCCCTTCAGCCCAATTGGTCCACGCCAACCAAAATGTCCCATCTACACTAGTCCCGCCTACCTGTGTTTGATCCATATCCCTCCAAATTCCCACTGGACACCTGTCCAAGTGTCTATTAAATGATGCTATAGTCCCTGCCTTAACTACCTTCTCTGGCAGACACAATGCTGGCGAAACTCAGTGGGTGAGGCAGCATCTTTGGAGAGAAGGAATTGGCAATGTTTTGGGTCAAGACCCTTCTTCAGACT
Organism: Leucoraja erinaceus; assembly: GCF_028641065.1. Taxonomy (NCBI): domain Eukaryota; kingdom Metazoa; phylum Chordata; class Chondrichthyes; order Rajiformes; family Rajidae; genus Leucoraja; species Leucoraja erinaceus. Next base: position 3,408,547 of record NC_073384.1, on the reverse strand, counting down.
GATGTCAGGGGAGGGGATAGGACAAACAAAGAATGTAGGCAGAGACAGTGGGACTAGCTGGGAGAGTCACAGGCCCTCAGCCAGTGTGGAGAACCCACAGCCAGCCCAACCCCGCTCCAACTCCAGAGGAACCCGCTCTCATCTCCTGCCCCCACGGTACTCGCTGCCACTTCATCCGCAACCATGAGGAGAGAGGGCCCTGGCCTCGCCTGCGCCAGAGCAACAGCCTGGGGTCAGCCTCCTTTGGCCCGGCGCTCGACTGGGCCTCGCTGTGGGAGGCCTTCAGCCCCAATCTGGAGTTGGAGCCGGCCCGGACTCTGGGCTGGGCAAGGGAGGAGGTTGCTGCTGCCACCAGCACCACTAACAGCACCAGCAACTCCAGCAGGCGCACGGGATTGCCCATGGCCGGCAGGAGCCTGTCCGCAGACTCTCTGATCAGGACGACTCCAGCAGCAGCGGCAGCTCTGAGTCGCCCGTCTTCGAGCAGGGCCGGTGACTGCCCATCTTCAGCAGGATCTCAGTGTCTGATTGAGGGGAGGGGGGTGGAGGTGGAGGGCTGCCGGCCAACCCGGCGGGACAGGCAGAGCCGAGCTGGAGCCAGCGGCTGCAAGTCCAGGGCCATTCAGACACCTCCGGGCAGGGACGGGACACTGGGGATGGGACGGGAATGGCCCAGCCCCAGCAGGATCTCAACAGCAGCGACAGAGGGCTGACCCCCACCACGGACGAAACGCAAGCCTGCACACAATGCAGCACCACCGTTGCGGAGATTGTTTTGAACTAGTGACCTTATGACCTGGGCATGCGCAGTCGGAATACCGAACTCGCTTATTGGGCATTCCCTCCCTCGCTGGGACAACAGCGCCACCCGTCCGCCGTCCGCCCTCGGTACTGCAGCAGCACGTGACCTGGTGGGGAGCGCACCTCGATCACCACGTTCTGAAGTGAGGCCGGAATGGCGGCGCCTGACGCGGGCCCCGTCTCCCCGGACACGGGCACCGGCCCCGACTCCCCGGGACTCCCCGGACACGGGCACCGGCCCCGACTCCCCGGACACGGGCACCGATGCGGTGGAGCTGGGCTTCGTGGAGCGGGCGGCGCCGGAGCGGCTGCTGGGCTCGCAGTTCCCCAGCAAGGTGGGCGGGCGGCCGGCGTGGCTCAGCCTGGAGCTCCCGGGCCCGGAGCGGCTGCGGTGCGACGGGTGCGCGCAGCCGTTGCTCTTGTTGCTGCAGGTTTACGCGCCGCGGGAGCGCGCCTTCCACCGCGCGCTGCTGCTCTTCTGCTGCGCGGCCCCGCGATGTGCGCGCCGCCGCTTCGTCGCCCTGCGGAGCCAACTCGGCCGAGTGAACGACTTCTACCCGGCGGAGCCGCAGCCCGAGGCCGAGGCCCCGCTCAGGCCGCCCCCGGAGCTCCGGCTCTGCCGCGTCTGCGGCGCCTCAGGCCCCAAGACTTGCTCCCGCTGCCGCCGGGCCCGGTACTGCGGGGAGGAGCATCAGCGGGCCGACTGGAGGGCGGGACACCGAGCCGAGTGCGGCACCGCCGGTGAGTGAAGACACGGCCCCGGCTCCGCCCATTGCCCCGCTCCCGCCTCCCCCCCGCCCATTGCCCCGCTCCCCGTCTGTAGCCCCGCCCATTCCCTCTCGGCCCCGCCTATAGCCCCGCTCCCGGCCCCGCCCATTGCCCCCCGCTCCCGGCCCCGCTCCCATTGACCCGGCCCCGCCCATTACCCCCATCTCCCCGCCTGTAGCCCCGCCCATTGCCCGCTCCCCGGCCCCGCCCATTGCCCCGCTACCGGCCCCGCCCATTGCCCCGCTCCCGGTCTTAGCCCCGCCCATTACCCGGCCCCGCCCATTGCCCCGCTCCCGGCCCCGCCCATTGACCCGGCCCCGCCCATTACCCCGCTCCCCGTCTGTAGCCCCGCCCATTGCCCGCTCCCGGCCCCGCCCATTACCCCGTCTGTAGCCCCGCCCATTACCCCGTCTGTAGCCCCGCCCATTACCCCGTCTGTAGCCCCGCCCATTACCCCGTCTGTAGCCCCGCCCATTACCCCGCACGTAGCCCCGCCCCCGCCCATTACCCTGCTCCCGGCCCCGCCCATTACCACGGCCCCGCCCATTGCGCAGCTCCCCGCCTGTAGCCCCGCCCATTACCCCGCCCCCGCTCACCTTGCCCATCTCCAGGTGCCGCCGGCGACCACACCGTTTCGACGCTGAATTTGCTGTTTCCCGAGTTGGAGCTGGTGACGGAGCGGGAGGACGAGCAGGACGAGGACGAGTGCGGGGAGACATTGTCGGCGGCGGCAGATGGTAAATTACTGGGATTAACACATATCCTTACTCCAGTTGTAGATAGTCGCCGTTAATTTATTAAGAATTCCTTATAAAATGCTAACACTAAAACGTGACTCTTAAAGTTTGAAGCAGTTAAAGAAATACATCACTAAAATTGGTTTCAGTGTCGTTGACTCCTGCTCCCGACCTCACTTTATAAATGCCAAATTGTGTAAAACAAACTAGTTTACAATTTACTATCCGTAATGTGTATCTATTATTGTAGCGTTAAACATTGGTTTAGGTTGGTTTCTTTTCTTCCAAACCTTTGTACATAAATCCTTGTTTTCTTTCCCGCCCACGAGTTGAGCTGGACAGCAACAGTGCTGCTTGTCACGTTGTTAAACATAAAAACATAGAAAACAGGTCGTCCCCTATCAATAACCCTGTCTTCTCCTCATATCCATTGACTCCACTAGCCCCTAGAGCTCTACTAACTCTCTAACTGTTGGGGTGTTTGACATTCGTCCTGAATGTAACTAGGCTGAAACACTGAGCAGCGGAAGAGATTGGGTTTAAGGGAGGAGGGGAGGGGTGCTGTTGTTTTAGGTTCTGATAACAGCTATTGTGTTCAGTTTGCATGTCTGAAGTTATGGAGGAGAAGGTGCTGGAGGCCATGGCAAAACATGCAACAAAAGAAGATCGGATTTTTGCTAAATTTAAGAAGAGGATAGCGCTGGCTCCTGATCAGGTCAGTGCCAACAATACCCCCTTGCTGGGAGATCTGGCAAGATTTCTATGAAATCAGATTTTACTCTTTTCTGTCTTTCTGATGCTAGAGCACAAATCAGATTCAGATTCAATTTTAATTGTCATTGTCAGTGTACAGTACAGAGACAACGAAATGCATTTAGCATCTCCCTTGCAGAGCGACATAGCAAACGATTTGAATAAAAAAAAATAATAAGTGTCCGGGGGGGGGGGGGTGGTGATTGGCAGTCACCGAGGTACGTTGTTTAGTAGAGTGACAGCCGCCGGAAAGAAGCTGTTCCTCGACCTGCTGGTTCGGCAACGGAGAGACCTGTAGCGCCTCCCGGATGGTAGGAGGGTAAACAGTCCATGGTTGGGGCGAGAGCAGTCCTTGGCGATGGCTAAATGAAATGTATTGAAATTATTTACTATTCTGGTATCACTCTGAACACTGAACAGTGGGATAGGATTTATTCTTATTTCCAAGATAATGCATTAATTAAATGGCAGATCAATTCTTACTAACTTGACCAAGTTTTTTGATGAGGTAACCAAGGTGAACGATGAAAGTAGAGCAGTAAGGTATTCTTTTAGGTAAACACAAATCCTGTTATAGGTACTTGCTACATCTGAACGCTGGCTTTCAATGATCTGTGTTTGGCGACATAAGAAACAGTGGGCAAGTGGTGTGGGCAAATTTTCACCCTGCTCCACCACCTGGATCCCTTTGAACATCAACATTTTCCAATTTGACACCATGTAAAGACACTCTGTTTTGTGTACCAAAGTGAACAAGCTTGTACCATGCATTCGGGTTTGGGTTAACCCTAACCCACTCACTCAGCCAAAATGTTGTTTTAGATTGGGAATCATTAGAGCTTAAATACCAATCCCAGATCCCAGAGTACCTGCAAGATGGATGTTTTCTACTTAAGGATAAGTGGGGAGTCCAACCGCACAGCTACTACAGTACTAATTTTCCATTTATTCAATGCTGCTTTTTCTGTGGGTTCCATTGCCTCAACACTATCACACAGGCCTTGCAGCACAAGAGGCTGCAGTCTGGTTCATCACATGCATTCTCCTTCAGCTAACATGACTAGTCATACAGCATAGAAACAGGCCCTTCACCCAACTTGCCCACGCTGAACAAGATAGCCCATCTACATGGTTCTACCTGCCTGCATTTGACCCATATCCTTCTAAACCTGTCCTATCCGTGTACATACAAATGTCTTTTAAATGTTGTGATAGTAAATAAGACTGATGAACGGACTTTGTCCCCTGCCAAAGTATCGCGCACCAACCATCAACCTGGACACACTGCAGCAGAGCCACTGTCGTGCCGCTGCCGATCGGAACGTCTGTTGATGTTTAGTAGAGAGTAGAGCGTTTAATTTGTTCATGATATATGTATTTTTATTTCTATTTATTTTTTACTGCACACTGAATGGACACTGGTTGAGCAACGTTTTTTTGTTTCCTCTGGGTATGTGAGTACTCAGGAAAATGACAATAAAGATATACTATACTATAGTACCTGCCTCAACTACCTCCACTGGCAGCTCGTTCCTTATGCCCACTATCCTTAGTGTAACCCTCTCATCTTAAACTGTACTCTGGTTCTTGATTCCCCAACTCTGGGTAAAAAAACTAACCCTGACCCTCTGATGAACATACACCTCTATAAGATCATGAAATCTTATAAGATAAAATCTTATAAGATAAGACATAACCACTATAAGACTCAAATATGTATATTTTCCTGTGACGGCGTTGTAGAATATTCACAAACAGCCACAGCAGCAGAAAGACTTTTGTTCCAGTGCCCAAACATTTCAGGAAATACTGATTCAATCTGAAACTGCACCAAGCTGAAGGGGGATTGTGTTCTAAGCTTTATTTTAATGTGTTGTAGGTGCTGCGTTATGGTAGGGGAGGAAGCCCGTTGTGGGTATCTGGCAATAACATTCCCACGGACAGCGACATCCCAAATTGTGCATGTGGGGCAAAGCGTGAATTTGAATTTCAGGTAATAAATGTACAAGAAATCTCTAATCTGCTATCAGAAATTCAGAAGGTTTAGCATCTGGTTTACCAGGTAATTAGTGTTCGCTATGCTGGTCCCCATTTAACACACTGCGCCTCCCATTTCTGTACTCCCTTCTCTGGCTCCCACACTATTATATGAAGAGTGTTGCAAATACCTGAACATGCTAGATTATGTGAACTTTGTCAACTCTGTTTAAACATTGCTCCATCACAGATTGTAAATTGATGGTTAAATAAATGGAAGCACTTATTTGGAGTGGCAGCATCTTGGAATGAGAAACAGTTAAATATATCAACCCTTCGTTGGAACTGAGAAGGTGAAACATTTTCCAACTTCTGCAGTTCTTTCTTAAACATCATGGTATATGCACCATCCTCCACTTTTAAACAATGACCCCGTGGTCTAGATTCTCACAAGAGGAATTATGCCGCCTACATCCATCCTGTCAGGACCATTCAGAGATTATATATATATTTTTGTTGTCTTGAACAATGTAGAGTGAGTGTTTAACTGCCACAATACAAATTAACAACTCATTTATCGGGATAACTAAACAATAGTTTAGGGAGGAACTGCAAATGCTGGTTTAAACTGAAGATAGACACAAAACACTGGAGTAATTCAGTGGGACAGGCTGTATCTCCAGAGGAAGGAATGGGTGACATTTCGGTTCGAGACCCTTCTTCAAACTGAAGATCGCCTCTCATTCTAAACAATAGTGTAGTTTGTGCTCTGTTAGTAGAGTGTTAGTTATTATTTCATACAATTGTGAATTCATCCCAAAAAAAGCAGATGGGCTAACCATAGATCATAGAGCCATACAGCATGGCAACAGGCCCTTCGGCCCAACTAGTTTATGCCGACCAAGATGCCCCCCCATCTACACTAGCCCCACATGCCATATCCCTCTAAACCCTTCCTATTTATGAACCTGTGCAAATGTCTTTTATTGTTGTACCTGCCTCAATTACTTCATCTGGCAGCATATTCCATGTAGCTATCACTTGCCCCTTAAGTTCCTGTTAAATCTTTCCCCTCTCCTCTTAAACCAATGTGTGCTGGTTCTTGATTTCCACTACTGTGGGTGAAAGATCCTGAGTATTCACCCTATCTATTCCCCTCATCTTAAATACCTCTATGATTACCCCCTCATTCCACTTCACACCAAGTCCTAGTCTGCTCAACCTATCCCTGTAGCTCAGCCCCTCGCATCCTGGTAAAGTTTCTCTGCTCCCTTTCCAGCTTAACAACATCTTTCCTATAAAAATAGTAGTCTGCAATCTAAAGAAGCAAAAAATAAAATTAGATCAGAGCCCGTTGCTTTTTGGATAAATTGTTAAATATTAAACAAATCTACCTTTTGCAAAGTTCCCAACTTAGGGTGGGAGGTTTATTTCACCAAGTGTGAACAAATGAGGCTTTCATTCCAAAAAAAGATAATTTACAAGTGCTTGTCATGGTGGCCAGGGAATTAATTTTTTTTCATTTATCTTTCTCATAGGTAATGCCGCAATTACTGAACCATCTGAAAGTGGATCACCTTGGAGAAAGTTTGGACTGGGGAATCCTTGTTGTTTACACGTGTACACAAAGCTGTGACCCTGGCAATGCATACATTCTTGAATTTATCTGGAAACAGGATTGCTCTGCAGAATAGGTCTTAATCATTGTTGCACAAGAACAAAACCTTCAGTATTTACAGATGCAATATAATTTATTGTTCTTCCTCCACTAATTCCTCACCACCTCCCTCTTCACAACCTTTTGTAGACACTTACTTTAATGGGAAATGTCTCTTTATTCTTACTTCCAAAAATGTATGGAGAACATTTAGCAGAGAATTAGCCAGTTGCACCCAGTTTGTATATTTAAAATTACTGAATAAACGCACAGGCCTATTTTGTAAAAGCTAGTTTTATGAACTGAGAAATATTGTTAAGAATGCCGAGAAATGCTGCAGTGCTTGTGATTTGAGCAGGTGAAGCAGATCATTTAAGAGGAGGAACTCATCAGGGGAGAGAACAATTCCATGCACTTACAATGATTCACCTTTTGAATTAGAATATCTAATCGAGATGAGTGGCAGGGAAAACGTGCATGAAAAATTATCACAAAACTGGCAGAGGCCACCTTGCTCCTCAAAGCTGCCCTAAACTACTTCTCTGAGCCTGCTCTCTGCTCTACACCACTTCCCAGGGACTGCCATTTTGATTTACTGTGAAGGTCCTGCCCTCGTTTGACACCAAAATGCAACACCTTGAACATATCTACATTAAACTTCATTAACCATTCCTCAGCCCACTTGCCCAACTGAACTTCAGCGTCATCAAAGATGGATACAAAAAACTGGTGTAACACAGCGGGTTAGACAGCATATCTGGAGAAAAGAACCTGGAGGCACACCAGAGTCACAGGCCAATGGGCCCAGCACCCAACCCAGAGGCACACCACTAGTCACAGAATACCTGGGTCTCATTAAACTAGGACTGATCCTGCAGTGGATTGGAAATACGGTGGGGAAGAGGAAGACCAAAGTTCAGAGAGCAGTTCACCGATCTTTGTAAAATTAAATGGCTTTATTAGAAATGTAATAGTTTGAGACATTTATTTATTAAATTGCAATGTGGCAGGCAGTTTATTCAAATTACCCGATGAGTGAAACACGTTCAACAGTAGAGGTCAATTAAGATTGTGCTTTCATGTAATGTTCATAGTTTGCTTGCAAGAGGAATTCAAAATACGAATTGGATCTCAGAGTATCAAGATGATCTGACAACAGCAAGTCCTTTATTTCTGGCAAGTAGTCTTTCAGCTCAACGCCTAAGATGAAACAAACGATGAAAAATATTTAGTATAGAAGTCACACAGATATGGAGATCAAGTGCAGCAGATAGAGTAAGGAATAATCAAACGGACACAAAGTACTGAAGTAACTCAGCGGGTCAGGCAGCATCGGAGAACATGGATAGGTGACGTTTCAGGTTGAGACTCTCCTAGTCTGAAAAAGGTTCCTGGTCCAAAACACCATCAATCCTTGTTCTCCGGGGATGCTATCTGATCCGCTGTTACCCCGCATTTTGTGACCTTTTGTATATTAACCAGCATCTACAGTTCTTTCTCTCTACATAAGGAATAACCCTTCCAGTTACCCATCATTAAAGTACAATTGTTTTCTTGTTTCACTTCCATCAGTATTCATGTAGAAAATTGTCATGGCTCAAGCTTCATTCCAGAACTTTGAGCATTTGACCAAGCTGATATTCCTCTAAAATTTGCCCAGAGTTTACAAAACTAGGTTGGATATGGAATCTTTTTCGTGGAGCAGGGTGTCCAAAACGAGGGAGCACGTGTTTAAGATGAAAATTTTAAAGATCTGAGTGTTAAGTTCATCAGTGTGGTGAATATTTGGAACTATTTTGTTCAAAGGCATTTGGACAAGTATCTGAAAGGCCTAATGTGGGCCAATAGGATAATGTGGATTGATACAAGTGCTTTAAGAGCCTTATCTAGCTCGCTCTTGAAAGTATCCAGAGAACTGGCCTCCACCACCCTCTGAGGCAGAGAATTCCACTCACCACTCTCTGTGAGAAAAAGTGTTTCCTCATCTCCGTTCTAAATGGCTTACCCCTTATTCTTAAACTGTGGCCCCTGGTTCTGGACTCGCCCAACATCGGGAACATGTTTCCTGCCTCTAGCGTGTCCAAGCCCTTAACCTTATGTTTCAATATGTTACGGGATGATTTAATGAAGGCAACACTCACCTTCATCCATGAGCTTTTCTATTACTTTTATCAGCATGGTCTCCTTGGCAGCTTCAACAGGATCATCCGTTGGACTGAAAGACCAACTGAAGAAGCAAAATGTCATCTGGTTACTTGGGCGTCTTAATTGCAAGTGAAACCATTCAGCCCTTCAGATACAGTTTGAGTGGATACACTGTACAATGCTTACAAAATTAAATATTTAAACTTGGGTTTGAAAATTTACTCTTGCACCCTCTTTCCCATCTCCCAAACACAGCTCTTTGGGTTGAGAAATAATCGTGTTATTGGCCATTCAGTTTCATTGGGTGTTGACTTATTCAAATCATTAGTTTGGAAATGAGCAAAAGAAACAACAGAATTCAAAATTGAGAAACTGACACAAAATGTTGGGAGTAATTCAGCTGGTCAGGCATCATCACTGGAGAACATATATAGGTGATCTCTTGTTCAATCTGACCAGCATCTAGTTTATTTTGTCGCATTTGGAAAAAAAAAGTCAATAATACAAGCAGAGCTTCAGACCATTGTGCAATCTGTAACTAATTAGTGTGTACAGAAGAAACTAATTCCAAGCCGCACATACTCATCTTTCTGGATAGCTCGACTGAAGATCTCCAGTTTCAGTGCATCAACACCAACATCAGCAACAAGGTTGTCCTCCTTTACAAAAACAAAAACATTGGCTCACTCATTTAATTGCATATTGTTACCCTCCCAAAGACACAACCTGTGGTTGCAACCTTTTTTGTGGAAGTCCTGAGATTGTAGGAAAAAACATAAATATATCTCGCTTTTGAGGCAGCAATTAGAAAACCAAATATCACTTTGAGAAAAATGAAGTTGGCATTTAACGAATCTAAAAGTATAGCACAGAAAGGAATACCTAAAGCAGCACTACTGCAGTGGTAGATGTTGGGCAGTGTAATGGCAGGACACACTGATCCATATTATCTTATGAAATAGAAAACATGAAGCATAATTAGGAACAGAGGTACAGATTGCTTAAAACTATTAAAGCTGCATCTTGATTCTAGGTTTTCAAATCACAAGTTTATAGCACGTCTGATTAGAAATTATGAACAGCAACCTGTTTACACCAATCAAGTTCCATTTCATCATTAATGCAATTTAAAAATTCCCTTCTCCTTTTTCCCCTTTGATTCATTTATGCAACGTTGCACCAGTCTGCATGGATTCTCTCACCAGTCCCTCACAGAGCCCATCTCAATACATCTGCAGCTTGTTTTATAAGGAGCATTCTCTAATCCACGCAATGCAATTTGCAACATTGAGACCGAGTTTTCTCAAAAGTCAAGAATATTTGTCACATGCTCCGGATTTGAACTGAAACAAGGAGAACAACCTCTATTTACCAGAAGGCTAAAGAAAATTGGCAAGTGATTGGTAATAATTCTGACAAATTTCTGCCATGGACTTGTTTTCGAATTGAGTTTTGCACTGATGCTTGTTTTTGCAGTCCTTGTTTCGTAGAAGGTGCAATACGTGTCTAATTGACGTGTGTTGGATTCTATGTACCTGCGATGCTGCTGCACTCAATCTTTCATTGTACCTGCACCTTACCGTATTGTGCAAATAACAACAACCATGACTTGTCCGGATGGATCAGTTACTGTTCTGCCCAAGACATTGCAGAGTCATCAACACAGCCCAGTACATCAGACAGACTAATCGTCCCCACACCAATCATCCCCACGCTCACATTGACTCCATGATCATCTACACTTCACTCTGCATCAGGAAAGCAACCAACACAAACAAGGACCACCTACAGCCTGGTCATTCCATCTTGTCCCCACTCTCGTCAGGCAGAAGATATAAAAGCTTGAAAGCACATACCGACAGATTCCACTCCGACCAATCTGACTGTCCCTTTGTCACCTCTTATTCTAATTTCCTTGATCTATATCCCCTTTAATGTCTCGTTTTCACACCTTATCTCCCTCTCCCCTGACTCTCAGTCTGAAGGGTCTGGACCCGAAATGTCACCCATTCCTTCTATGCCCGTTATTCCAGTATTTTGTGTCTTAGACTCAAGAACAGCTTTTTCCCCGCTGTTACTCTTGAAAGATTCTCTCACATGCGAGGTTCTGACTATCTATCCTACCTATGCCACTCAAAATTATATACTTCTATAAGGTCTCCCCTCAACCTCTGCTGTTCGAATGAAAACAACCTACATCCGAGAACATGATCCATATTTTTGAAAACTTGTTTAATTTTCAATGTTTCAATAAACTAAGAAGCAGTTTTGGAAAACCAGAAGCTTGCAGCGGGAGAGATTGATCCTTGGTAATGATCAGAAATCTAGCGTCATGGAGCTTATCCAATCAACTCAGGAGAGGTGTAAATGGATGTTTCTTAATTGGACCACTTCTGGAGGATGGTGAGAGGTTGAAGACATATCCATTAAAAGGGGTTTCATGTCCTGTCATGGGTGAATTACAAACAGTGGCTTGCGCAAACTAGAAAGTGAAACTGTGGCAAGGAAGTAGAGAATGTTTTTAATCCATTCGATTAGGTTTTAATCAGCACAAAAGTAACAACTAACATAGGGAATTGACATGTTTTGAGATCAAGTAATGATTGAATTTTATCTGTACCTTCTCAACAAACTCCAATAGATCAAGTGCCTTCTTGAAATCATAGTCATTCGCTCTTATGTTGTCATCACCGATGTAAAGCTGGAAGAATTGAACATTAATCGGAATTAATGTGGAACAGAACAAGTACCTCCCATGGAAAATAAAAGTGGGTGATGATGAGACTAAAATACTTGGAGCAAGCATCTTTTGCTCGTATAAGCAAGATACAAGTTCATGCTTCATAACAACACGGGAGAAGTTGAAAGAGAAACAAAATCTGCGCACAACTAGAATTAGTCATCTAATTATTTTGTCAGCTCTGTGCCAAAGCTTTCTATGCAAGGCAGCATGATGTCTTGAAGTCATTATTTCTGACCACAGGAAATTAATCTTTTCCTATTTATGCAAGCAAACCTTCATATTTCTAAAATAAATCAGCTGACATTTCTCTTTGGTGGGCATAGTCACGGTATAACCATCTCCCATAATGAGTTTGTTTAAGAAGGGACTGCAGATGCTGGAAAATCAAAGGTAGACAAAATGCTGGAGAAACTCAGCGGGTGAGGCAGCATCTATGGAGCGAAGGAAATGGGCAACGTTTCGGGTCGAAGAAGGGTTTCGACTCGAAACGTTGCCTATTTCCTTCGCTCCAGATGCTGCCTCACCTGCTGAGTTTCTCCAGCATTTTTGTCTACCTCCCATAATGAGTTTGTTGTCCCCAATCTATCCTGCATGGCCACTGATTTTAAAGCCCTCTCTGTGGTGTTGATATCCAGTGCACTTACATGAATCAGTTGTGAAGCAGACAACACAGGCATGGTGTCAGTGTTGAGCTGTTTTCTTTCCATCAGCTCCATTGGGAGAGTATCCTGATGAAGCAGATACCGTTCTTGTGCATTCAATTCTGTAACAAAATGAATGCAAATAACTCACGGCTGCAGATGGAAGAAGAACATGGCTCCTTGCTATTATCCATTCTTGCAACAAAACAAAATACCCTCACTTTATTTTTGATAAAAATGTTTGTGCTCTGGAGGCCATGTACTCAGATTTGGAGAATAAAGCACAATATTCTTTGACCTCTATTATTGAACATACCCCAATCAGATGTAGCAGTTAATATAAACCTGAATTCAGTGCAGTCTCGTTAACTCATGTCCTCATATTACTCAAATGAATCATTCTTTGACACATCCAGTAACCTCAACATGACCCTATCAAAGATGCCCATGCCGACATGATCAGAAATGCATGTTCTATTGCCTCGCAATACAGAATAAACCAAACAAAGGAAATCTTTCATACTGCAGATAGACATAAAAAGCTGGAATAACTCAGTGGGTCAGGCAGCATCTCTGGAGAGATGGAATGGTGACGTTTCAGGTCAAGACCCTTCTTCAGTCTTTCAAACTGTAAGCAGGGTGATCAGCTCTACACTGGAGGGCAAACGCAAATTGGATGATTCCTTCAGAAAAAAACCTCCTGCTGAATGTTGGCATTATTTGCATATCACATTCTTTTGTATATTCCCCCGCTCCGTTAACCTCACTTTGCTACATCATTCCAATGAAACCCCTCGCAAGCTCAATGTACAACACCTTATCCGCAAGGTACGTTACATCAGATGATGTCATAATTCAATAATTTCACACACGTATTGATCTCATTCACTCACAAAGTGCAACCTTTCTCACTTGTTCCTTCAATGTGTCTTTTGCCATTTAAGCTTTCCTGCCTTCTGTGCAATTAAACTGTAATTTTGATTTTTTCACCCAAAAAGTTGATTTGCAAGAGGAATCTAAAAATGCATGACTCCACACTTTGCTACATTATATTCCATCTGCCACTTCTCTGCCCACATTCCCAACCTGTCCAAGTCATTCTGCAGAGTCTCTGCTTCCTCTACACGGCCTGCCCCTCCCACCTATTTTTGTAAAATCTGCAAACATGGCCACAAAATCTTGAATTTTGTCAAGCCAGCTCCGCTTCACAAAGCCATGCTGATTATGTTCTATTTTATCGTGAACTTCTAAGTACTCCATAACATCCTTTATAATGGACTTTAAAATCTTACCAACCACCAAAGTCTGACTAGCCAGCCGATAGTTCCCACTATTCTGCTTTGCTTCCCTTCTTGTACAGCGAGTTAATATTGGCATTTTTCCAATCATCTGGAACCACTCCAGACTAGTGATTCTTGAAATATCACTATTAATGCCCCCACAATCTCTAAAGCCACCACTTTCAGAACCATAGGGTGCAGTCCATCTGGCTCGGGTGACTTATCCACCTTCAGCCCTTTCAGCTTCCCAAGCACCTTCTCCCTAGTAACACCCACTCCACTAACTTCCATCCCCTGACTCTTGAATTTCAAGCACATTGCTGGTGTCTTCCACTGTGAAGACTGATGCTAAACAGTTATTCCTCTGCCAGGTCATTATTTCCCATTATCATTTCTCCTGCATCATTCTCCAGCGGTCCAACGTCCACTCTTGCCTCTTTCTTACTTTATCTAACTGAAGGAACTCTTGCTATCCTCTATATATTATTGGCTAGCTTACCTCCGTATTTCGTCTTGTCTCCCCATATTGCCTTTTTAGTTACCTTCTGGTGTTCTTTAAAAGCTTCCCAATCCTCTGGCTTCCCACTAATCGTTGCTATGTTATACTCCTTCTCTTTTAGTTTTATATACTGTCCTTGACTTCCCTTGTCAGCCACGGTCACCTCACTCTCCCCTTAGAATCTTTCTTCTTCTTCTTTGGAATGAAAAGATTCTGCATCTTTCGGATTATTCCCAGAAATTCCTGCCATTGCTGTCCCACTGTCACCCCTGCCAGGGTCCTTTTCCAGTCAACTTTGGTCAGCTCCACGCACATGCCTCTGTAGTCCCGTTTGCTCAGTTATACCACCAACTTCAAGCCCATCCACTCATTCTGCCGCTGAACGCGTTATCTGAGTCATAGTGATACAGTGTGGAAATAGGCCCTTCGGCCCAACTTGTCCCAGCTACACTAGTCCCACCTGCCTGCTTTTGCTCCATATCCCACCAAACCGGTCCTATCCATGTGCCTGTCTAACTGCTTCTTAAACGTTGGTATAGTCCCTGCCTCAAATACCTCCTCTGACAGCTTGTTCCATACACCCACCACCCTTTGTGTGACAAAGTTACCCCTCAGATTCCTATTAAATCTTTTCCCCTTCACCTTAAACCTATGTCCTCTGGTCGTCGATTCCCCTACTCTGGGCAAGAGATTCTGTGCGTCTACCCGATCTATTCCTCTCATGATTTTATACACCTCTAAAAGATCTCCCCTCATCCTCCTGCGCTCCAAAAGAGTCCCAGCTTACTCAACATCTACTTATAGCTCAGACCCTCTAGTCCTGGCAACATCCTCGTAAAGCTTCTCTGTACCCTTACCAGCTTGACAACCTCTTTCCCATAGAAACATAGAAAAATAGGTGCAGGAGTATGCCATTCGGCCCTTCGAGCCATTCAATATGATCATGGCTGATCATCCAAAATCAGTACCCCGTTCCTGCTTTTTCCCCATATCCCTTTAGCCTTAAGAGCTAAATCTAACTCCATCTTGAAAACATCCAGTGAATTGCCCCCCCACAGCCTTCTGTGGCATAGAATTCCACAGATTCACAACTCTCTGGGTGAAAAAGTTTTTCCTCATCTCAGTCCTAAATGGCCTACCCCTTATTCTTAAACTGTGACCCCTGGTTCTGGACTCCCCCAACATCAGGAACATTGGGAGAGTCCCAAGATGATGCCCAGAACTGAACCCAATACTCTAAAAGCGACCTCATCAACATCTTATACAACTGCAACATGACCTCCCAACTTCTATACTCAATACTCTGGCTGATGAAGACCAATGTCCCAAAAGCTGTTGAAGGCCAATGTGCCAAAAGCCTTTTTGACAACCCAATCTACCTGTGACTCCACCTTCAGGGATCAATGCACCTGCACTCCTATATCCCTCTGCTCTATAACACTACCCAGAGCCCTACCATTCACTCTGTAGGTCCTACCCTTATTTGACATCCGAAAATGTAACACCTCACATTTCTCTGCATTCAATTCCATCAGCCATTCCTCAGCCCATCTGGCTAATTGAACAAGATCCTGCTGCAATTTTTCACAACAAAAACCACTAACTTTTGTATCATCGGCAAACTTGCTAATCTTGCCCTATATGTTCTCATCCAAATCATCGATATAGATGACAAACATTAACGGGCCCAACACCGAACCCTGTGGCACACCACTAGTCACAGGCCTCCAGTCCGAGAAGCAACCTTCCACCATCACCCTCTGCTTCCTTCCATGAAGCCAATTTTCTATCCATTCAGCTATCGCTCCTTGGATCTCATGCGATCTAACCTTCGAGAGCAGCCCAACATGCGGAACCTTGAGCTGATGTATTTCCAGCATCGACAGCATCATGCTTTAATAGCAACTTAAGAGATTATTCAGAAATTACCCTCCATCCTCTCACGCAGACGGTCCTCAGGGAGATCAGAAGCAAATGCAGAGAGTTTACTGAGGCTCAAGAGAGTTTTCTTCTTTGCAAAGTATCGTAACTCCATGTTAGCAAGATTCAGTAATGTTTGATGAGCCTGTAACAATTGAAAATTAATTGCATGGGTACAAAAATATGCCCCTGCTCAAGAGCCTGGTATTGTTTTCTTCCCAGTTCCCCCATGGTTTCACTAACACCGTGCAAAGGCTGGGGTTAAAGGTGAGGCCCAACAACTCAGTATACATGCTTGACAGTGGACACAGAATTTTGTATTGAAATTATGTAATGTGTACAGCACATCATAAAACAGCAAATCTAGTTACCAAAGATCCTATAGCAGAGCAAGATGGGTTACTCTCACGCAAACGTGTAGTACGCTCATGGGCGGATTCATGGGTGATTTTATGACTCATTTTAGCAACCTGCCTCCGCCATCTTGTTCCGCCATCTCGCTTCCGGCCAAAGATTGGATCCGCAGCGGGAGAAGGAGTTTGGGGCCCGGGGCAGCGGGGAGAGGGAGTGTGGGGTCCGGGGCAGCGGGAGAGGGAGTGTGGGACCCGGGGCAGCGGGAGAGGGAGTGTGGGGCCCGGGGCAGCGGGGAGAGGGAGTGTGGGGCCCGGGGCAGCGGGGAGAGGGAGTGTGGGGCCCGGGGCAGCGGGAGAGGGAGTGCGGGGCCCGGGGCAGCAGTGCGTGACCCGGGCAGCGGGGAGAAGGAGTGCGCGGCCCGGGGCAGCGGGAGAGGGAGTGCGCGGCCCGGGGCAGCGGGAGAGGGAGTGTGGGGCCCGGGGCAGCGGGAGAGGGAGTGTGGGGCCCGGGGCAGCGGGGAGAAGGAGTGCGGGGCCCGGGGCAGCAGCGGGAGAGGGAGTGTGGGGCCCGGGGGAGGGGGAGTGCGGGGCCCGGGGAGAGAGGGTACGGGGGCCCGGGGCAGCGGGGAGAGGGAGTGTGGGGCCCGGGGCAGCGGGGAGAGGGAGTGCGGGGCCCGGGGCAGCGGGGAGAGGGAGTGCGGGGCCCGGGGCAGCGGGGAGAGGGAGTGTGGGGCCCGGGGCAGCGGGAGAGGGAGTGTGGGGTCCGGGGCAGCGGGAGAGGGAGTGTGGGGTCCGGGGCAGCGGGAGTGGGAGTGTGGGGCCCGGGGCAGCGGGAGAGGGAGTGTGGGGCCCGGGGCAGCGGGAGAGGGAGTGTGGGGCCCGGGGCAGCGGGAGAGGGAGTGTGGGGCCCGGGGCAGCGGGAGAGGGAGTGTGGGGCAGCCGGGAGAGGGGGAGACAGTAGTGCGCGAGAGGGAGGCCGGGGAGTGCCGGGGGGGATAAGGCCTAGTGTGTGTGAAGTTGCGGGGAGGTTTACAATGTTTCTTATTTACAATGTTTCTTTATTTAATGTCCCTTGTCTAGTCTGAAATAAAGTTCATTATTGGATCAGAAGAAATATAATTGTGTGTGTGGTATATGATTATATACATTTATATAATTTTCATGTATGTGTGTTTATAAACATTTTATTCTTTAACAAGAATTAACAGAATTATGAACTAACAGAATTATGAATCTAACCCTATATCACACACAAAAAGTTCCCCCCCTGTCAATTACCCTGCGAGTCGGGTCGGTTCCGGTTACTACAAAATCAACTCAAACACTGTTTGTGAGCCATTTAAAAAGAAATGATTTAAAAAACATTAAAAAAGACAATTACCAGAGTCAAATTTTATTCTTGACAAGAAGTTTGAACTGACAGATTTATGAATCTAACCCACACAAACTGTTGCCCCCGCAACATTGATTACACTGCGAGTCGGGTCGGGTCAGGTAGGCTCAGGTTGCTAAAATGGGCGGGGAAAAATGCCCAGGATCCCCTCCATAGCGTACTACACGTCAGCCCATTGCATTTAGCAGGAGTAGCCCATCTTGCTCTGCTATAGGATCTTTGCTAGTTACATCTTGGATGTAAACCTCAACACTAGTCGTATCCATATCCACACTCCCCCATGTGTACACTAGTATCTGTCTCCACACTCCAATGTGTACACTAGTTTCTGTCTCCACACTCCCCCAATGTGTACACTAGTATCTGTCACCCACTCCCCCAATGTGTACACTAGTATCCGTCTCCACACTTCAATGTGTACACTAGTATCTGTCTCCACACTTCAATGTGTACACTAGTATCTGACTCCCACCCCCCCCCCCCCCCCCCCAATGGGTGTATGATCCCCAAGGGCCAATTCTCCACTGGTCACAGGGCCCCTAAGAACAGTCTCAAGGCAAAAATAGACAGGTGTTGAATGCTGACTTCACCTGCAACAACACATGGTTAAACATGAACCAGATTAAAGACCAGGGCTTACAACTAAACATCAACGTTTCCATTGAGACTTTCATCTCCTGCCTCTCTAACATTTTGCTTTGTTTCGAGTCTACTCATTGAGCAGTGGGCAAGTGCAGTTAACATTAGGCAGGACCATTACCTTATCAAAGTTGTGGATGTTGATCTCATGCAGCCAGCTGAGGTGTTGGTGCGACTGCAGGAAATGAGCCAGCTGGGCATGTTGGGCCACTGGCGGGCACAGCAGCTTCCCTCTTTTTCCCTTTTCCATGTACCAGCGAAACAGGAAGTCGGAAAAGTTCTATTCAATTAAAAGACCTTCATCAGTTACTCCCCTTGAAGTACTTGAAATAAAGTATTATACTTGCTTGTGTCAAGAAATAAACAATGAAGAACCATATAATCATATAACAATTACAGCACGGAAACAGGCCATCTCAGCCCTACAAGTCCGTGCCGAACAATTATTTTCCCTTAGTCCCACCTGCCTGCACTCATACCATAACCCTCCATTCCCTTCTCATCCATATGCCTATCCAATTTATTTTTAAATGATACCATCGAACCTGCCTCCACCACTTCCACTGGAAGCTCATTCCACACCGCTACCACTCTCGGAGTAAAGAAGTTCCCCCTCATGTTACCCCTAAACTTCTGTCCCTTCATTCTGAAGTCATGTCCTCTTGTTTGAATCTTCCCTTTTCTCACAGGGAAAAGCTGATCCACGTCAACTCTGTCTATCCCTCTCATCATTTTAAAGACCTCTATCAAGTCCCCCCTTAACCTTCTGCGCTCCAGAGAATAAAGACCTAACTTATTCAACCTTTCTCTGTAACTTAGTTGTTGAAACCCAGGCAACATTCTAGTAAATCTCCTCTGTACTCTCTATTTTGTTGACATTTTTCTGAAACCATGAAGAACATTTGTAGTTGGCAGCCCAGGTGTCAGTGCCCTCACCTTGAAGCTCCAAATCCATCCAGCTGCTTTTTCAGAAGGTAGACAAAAATGCTGGAGAAACTCAACGGGTGCAGCAGCATCTATGGAGCGAAGGAAATAGGCAACGTTTCAGCCCTAAACGTTGCCTATTTCCTTCGCTCCATAGATGCTGAATGGCCTTTTTATGCTCCAATCTCTTCTGATTTCATTTTTTTTAAATGTTCAATTTAAAGCTATAGATATATGGGTTTGAAATCCATAGCAGAACAGGAAGTTAGAAAGGTCTCACCTGATCTGCAAACTGGTTTAGGTAGTGCTGTAGTCTTGCCTGGTTGTCAGTTTGTTCACAAAGTTGAATCAGAATGTCAAAGTCACAATATTTCTCTGCCAGGGAAGCGGTCAGCTGGTGTTGCTTGAGAGAAACTAAAAACATAAACAATGGCAGTATTTCCTCAGGCAAATAATTCCCATCCGCAATGATTTCAAAAGGTGCCAAAAGTACTTTTACTGCGGGAAACCAGTTACACATTAGGGGCAAACTGGCTTGCCAAGCACTGAGCAACTGCTCCAGTTAGGAGGACGGGACTTGGCATCCTTCTATATCTGGGGCTGAAACAACAAGCTGAGTACTAATGTTTCATTTTATATAAACTATTACAACATAAAAAATATTTAGTGACTAGCATTCTCTCTTATGGAGGGTCATGGGCCAGGTGCGGGCAGGTGGGACTAGCGTAGATGGGGCATGTTGGCCGGTAAGTTGAGCCATAGGGCCTGTTTCCACACTGTAGAGTGGATGTGGAGAGGATGATTCCACTGGTGGAAAGAGTCTAGGACCAGAGGTCATAGTCTCAGAATTAAAGGAAATTCCTTTAGGAAGATGAGGGAGAATATCTCTAGTCAGAATTGACTATGGAATTCATTGCCACAGAAACCTGTGGAGGCCAAGTCAATGGATATTTTTAAGGCAGTGATAGATACGATTCTTCATTAATACTTGTGTCAGGGGTTATGGGGAGAAGGCAGGAGAATGGGGTTGAGAGGGAAAGATAGATCAGCCATGATTGAATGGCAGAGTAGACATGATGGGCCGAATAGCCTAATTCTTCTCCTATCCTAATTTTTAACAGTATGTATTCCAGAAAGGTTACGGGAGTAAACCATTGATTTTTATACAAGAAAAACTAATTTCTATTTATCTTTCTACCAGCCGAGGAAATAATTTTAAGATTAAAAAAATGTTCTTTAACGGTAGCTTAAATACCAATTTCTAAGAGTTGAAGAAAGTAGAGTAGTTTGCTGAATTCTCTTCTGTAAACGTTTGATAGATAAAATTGGATTGGTGTACATACGTAATTGTGCGAGAAGTTGTGAACGTTTCTGGGTGTATTCCAAGTCCAGGGTATTGTATCTATCCTGCTGTGAAGGTCTGTCCACTGACTTGAGTTGACAAACATAGCCATCCAGATAGAAGTCGAGCAGCACTACCAGTTGATCCAGGAGGGTATTACGTAAGGAGCTGTCAACTTGTGGATATACTTTATTCAGCACGATATCAGTCTGCCTTACAATCACATTCCTCACACCAGATGGACCACTAGAAGCTTTAAATAATAAATTGTGAACATTACAATGAGTGACAAGATGAAGATCGTCATTTCAATTATTCCTGTTAATCTCAAATTTAAAAAAAATATTTACCCTTTGCAAGGGTAGAATGTCTGGGGGTGATTTACCCCATCCTCATATCTGTGTTAGTTTTTTGTTGGTAAACCCCTCAAGACACTTCCCTGCTCTTCCTTCCACAAAAAAATGCAATTTTTTCCTCAGTTCCAGACATGGTCAATTTCCTTTAGAAAGTTGCCATTATTGTTTCCATTATGTATTCCACAACACAATTTGCTGAATAAATCAATTAATCTCAACTCTAATTAAGTCAGATTCCTCCTCCTGCCCAATGCACCATTACCTCATCCTGAACAAGGACAGACGTACTCTGAACTCATCCATGATGATGCTTACCCCAGACGCAAAGAGAGGGAGGGAGGGAGGGAGGGAGGTCAATGTCAACTCAGGAATCACACTGCACAAGCTGATGTTACTTTTCCTGCAAGCCCTTTAAAAATGGATGACACTGGGAACTGAGTCAGGAGCTGGAACTGGACACATTTCCCACAGGTGTAGCCATCAGGAACGCTCAGGAAGGAAGTTGTGGTAATAGTAATAATAACATCCTTGTGTATTCGACTTTGTCCCTATGTGTTTTCATCCCACCTGCTTAATTTGTGTTCAGTCTAACTGCTCCCATTAGCTTAATGACCTAATTAATCCATAAAGCAAATCTTTTCACCCCAGTCATTCCCTCTTCTCCACCTCTCCAATCGGGCAGATTATACAAATGCTTGACAACACATACCACCAGACTCAGGAACAGCTTCTTCCCTACTGTAAGGCTAGTGAACAGTCCTCCCATAAACTATGCTGTAGTCCCGATCTTCCAACCTACCTTATGGCAATTCTTGCACTTTTCCTCTGCAACCATAACATTAAAAATGCTGTAATACTACATTCAGTACTCTGGTATTTTTCGCGTTACTGTACCTTTTTTACGTGTATGGTTTGATTCTGCTCATGTTAACTATGATTTGACCGGATAACATAAACAAAGCTTTTCACTTTATCTCAGTACACATGATAATAATAAACCAATCCCAAATCTAGTTTCATCTTAACAGCAACATTCCTTTGTCTGATGTCCTTCAACTTGAAACCAGCTGACATTTTGTTTTCCAGTTCTGACAAAGTCTTCAACTTGAAACATTCTGATTCTCTTTTCACAGATGCTATCTGACCTAGTGAATGTTTCCAGCGTTCCCATTTTTATTTGCAATAGAACATGGTATGTTCTAAACCCACTCGATCCTAAGCCTGCTCAATTATTCATTCAACAATACATCCCATCTCACCTGTCCAAGGAATGTACTCGGGCTCCCGTTCTGCATCCTCTTCTGACTTGTACAATGAACTCTTGTTGTGTCGATGGTGCACTGCTGCATGCAACATATCCTGCACATCAGATTAAGTTGTGTTACTCAAGTGTCTACCCAGGCTCAGTACCTCTTAGACACGAGACAGCAGGAATTCTGCTGCTTGGGCCTAGGATGCGATATATTTCCATTTTATTCATCTAGCACTTTTCCAACTTATTTAGTTGCTTCAATATAATATCCTAAACATTGGAAGTTCCGGGCCATTCTAGGGCACCGTACACAACAGCAAGAGGAGAGTTAGAGTGTGCGTAGGGTTTTGCCCATTGATTCATGTCTCCAACTACGTTACGACTAGCATCCCATACGCTGTCATCACAGCCTAGACTTATAGCTGACAAGCAGTGTGACAAATTCTTACACAGGTTACCTATTAAATTAGTAGGAAGGAACTGCAGATGCTCGTTTAAACCAAAGCGACACAAAAGGCTGGAGTAACTCAGCAGGTCAGGCAGCATCTCTGGAGAAAAGGAATGGGTGACGTTTCGGGTCAAGACCTTCTACAGAAGAAGGGTCTTGACCCAAAATGTCACCCATTCCTTCTCTCCAGAGATGCTGCCTGTCCTGCTGAGTTACTCCAGCCTTTTGTGTCTATCATCATATATTAACTAGCTTTTAGATTATCTTGAATTAGTCCAGCTAAAAATTCCAGGCTATAAAAGGAACTTTCAATATTTTTCCATCTTTTCTGGCTGCAGCCATTTAATAATCACACAGCTAATGCAGTGATTGCCTCTCAACAAGGTATAGACCACACCAAAAGCAAGCTTTAGCTTTAGGAGACTTCAAAATAGGAACAGCTCTGAACAAGCTGATGTGAAAATAAAACTATTTACAAGCGAACAGTGAGATATTCTAAACTGACATGGGAGTTTTTAAGTTCTTGCTTCCCAATATAACTAATAACATAACTGCTAAAGAAGCCATTTCAGTGGGCGTCTTCCCAGCCACATCCTCACATATGCTGGCACACCAGCTGTGTAGCAGATAGATAATACACCAGCGTACTGACCCTAATGTGCAGGCTTACCGATCATCTAAAACAAAAACATTTCAGCAGGGGAGAGGGAGACACAGTGCCAAGGAAAGAAAGTTCAAGCAGAATTATATTATGTTCTTCTGCAGAACAGTTCATTCTCCAGCACACAGATAATCTACCCCAGTGGCACGAGCCGCCACAAAAATTGCAGTGACACATGAGCACTCTCACATACATCCAATTCCCAGCTCTACACAAACCTGGGGTTAATTCCTGGCTGAAGATTGTCTTGTTAAACCCAAGTCTTCCTTCACAGCCTTGCCTCCGATCACATCACAAAACTGAATCTCTTCCCCATCCCCCCGGGCTTCCAACACAATATTGTTTAGGAAACTGGCTGTTTAAAACATTCAGATTGTGAGAATGCTGTACCTTCAGGATATTGTTAACATTGACAGCTACTTGAGCCCACTCCAGGGAGACGGGATCGTTCTCCTCCAAAATATTTTCTTCTTCCTCCAACAACGATTCAAATGCTGTATCGATCTGGGAGACCTGTGCAACAAAGGTACATTGTAGGACTGCACCTACAATAAAATGCAAGCCCCCTTTAAAAACGCATTTATGGAGAGGGTAACTGACCTGCCTGGTATCAAAGTACAGCAAATATGTATTTTCTTGGTTTCAGTTGAGAAGACTTTAAAAAAAAAAAGAGCTCTTCTTTAAATGTAAGCTCTTAGCTAGACAGCAGGAACATTGTAGGGCAAAGATTTTCTGGCCATAGGCTTTCTCTCTACCTGAGCAGCAACACCTACCCGACTGCCTGGGCACCTGCCCTGTCAATGTCCCACACTCGGTGAGTCACAACACTGCCGCTGAACTGGGCTACGAACTTCATTGCCGCTAGTACATTGTAAATTTTGTCAACGATGGACTGAGGGAAGTTATCTTGTTTTGGCCTCTTGCCATCAACATTCCACGTGCTAACCACAGCTACGTTTTGGTGCTGATTTGGAAAAGATCTATCAAACAACTAACTTGATGCACCCCAAATATTACACGTCAGCCCCACACCCCAGCCACAGCCTGTTTACCCTCCTCCCATCCAGGAGGCGCTACAGGTCTCTCCGTTGCCGGACCAGCAGGTCCAGGAACAACTTCTTCCCTGCGGCTGTTACATTACTTAACTCTGCACCTAGGTGATTGCCAGTCCCCCCCCCCCCCCGGACACTCCATCCCCCAGAAAAATTGCACTACTACTACTGTATGTACGTATATATATTTATTGCTCATTATTCCATTTTCGCTCTTTTGGGACGATGCTAACTGCATTTCGTTGTCTCTGTACTATACACTGCACAATGACAATAAAGATTGAATCTGAATTTGAATCTACTCTCAGTTGCCAGTCATAGAGAGATACAGCGTGGAAACAGCCCCATCAGCCCAACTTTCCCACACTGGCCAAATTGTCCCAGCTACACTAGTCCCACCTGGTGTCGTTTGGTCCTCATCCCTCTAAACACTATCCTATCCCTGTACCTGTCTTAACTGTTTCTTTAACATTGGAATAGTCCCAGCCTCAACTACCTCCTCCGACAACTTGTTCCATACACCCACCACCAATAAAACAAAGGAGCTGATCATGGACTTTAGGAGGGCACATCATCCGAGGACGTACACACCATTGAGGATAAATGGGGATCCTGTGGATAGGGTGAACTGTTTTAAATATCTGGGAGTATACATCTCTGAGGATATGACATGGGCATCACACGCCTCAGCACTCGTGAGTAAGGCAAGGCAGCGCCTTTACCACCTCAGGCAATTGAGGAAATTCAGAGTGTCTCCGAGGATCCTCCAGTGCTTCTACGCAGCGGCGGTGGAAAGCATCTTGTCTGGGAACATTACCATCTGGTTTGGGAATTGCTCTGCCAAGGACAAGAAGGCTCTGCAGAGAGTAGTGCGTTCGGCCGAACGCACTATGGGAACTTCACTCACCCCCCTGCAGGAACTATACAACAGGAGGTGCAACTCCAGAGCAAATAAAATCATGGGAGACCCCTTCCACCCCTGCAACGGACTGTTCCAGCTGCTACGGTCAGGCAAACGCCTCCGTTGCCATGCGGTGAGAACGGAGAGGTTGAGAAGGAGTTTCTTCCCAGAGGCAATTCGGACTGTAAACGCCTATCTCACCAGGGACTAACTCTACTGAACGTTTTTCCTTCCATTATTTATTATGTAAAAGAATATGTGTGTTATGATTGTGTTTATAATTTGTTTGGTTGTTTTGTTGTTTGTCTTTTGCACAAAAGTTTGCGAGCATTGCCACTTTCATTTCACTACACATCTCGTATGTGTATGTGACAAATAAACTTGACTTGACTTTTCGTGTGAAAAGGTTACCCTTCAGATTACTATTAAATCTTTTCCCCTTCTCCTTAAACCAATGTCCTCTGGTCCTCGAATCCCCTACAATAGGCAAGAGACTCTGCGCATCTACCCGATCTATTCCGCCTCTAATCTTATCCACTTCTATAAGATCAACCCTCATCCTCCTGCGCTCCGAGGAATATAGACCCAGCCTACTCAACCTCTCCCTATAGCTCACACCTTCTAGTCCTGGCAACAGCCTCGCAAATCTTCTCTGAACACATTCAAGCTTGACAATATCTTTCCTATAATATGGTGCCCAGAATTGAACACAATACTCTAAATGCGGTCTCACCAACGTCTTATACAACTGCAACATGACCTCCCAACTTCTATACTCAAAATTCTGACTGATGAAGGCCAAAGTGCCAAAGGTCTTTTTGACCACCTTATCTACCTGCGACTCCACCTTCAAGGAGCCATGAACCTCCACTCCTAGATCCCTCTGCTCGACAACACTCTCCACACTACACCATTCACCGTGTAGGTCCTGCCCTTGTTACAAAATGCAAGACCTCAATATTAAAATGCACGATCTCTGTATTAAATTCCTCAACACACCTGGCCAATCGATCAAGATCCTGCTGCAATCTTTCACTGTCTGCAAAACCACCCACTTTGGTATCATCAGCAAACTTGCTAATCTTGCCCTGTATGTTCTCACCCAAATGACAAACAGTAACGGGCCGTCACAGGCCTCCAGTCCGAGTAGCAACCTTCCACCATCACCCTCTGTTTTCTTCCATGAAGCCAATTCATTCAGCTATCTCTCCTTGGATCCCATGCGATCTAACCTTCCAGAGTAGCCTACCATGTGGAACCTTGTCAAACGCCTTAATGAAATCCATATATACAACATCTACAGCTTTTCTCTCATCGACCCTTTTGGCCACGTCTTCAAAAAAAATCAATCACATTTGTGAGACACGACCTCCCACGTACAAAACCATGCTGACTGTCCCTAATCAGACCTTGCCCACCCAAATGCCTGTATAACCTATTCCTCAGAATACTCTCTAGTAACATTCCAACTACAGTTGTTAAGCTCACTGACTTATAGTTCCCAGCATTTTCCCTGCAGCCCTTCTTGAATAGAGACACAACATTTGCCTCCTCCGGTCTTCCGGCACCTCCCCTGTATTTAAGGACTAATCGTAAATTTCAACTACGGCTCCTACAATTTCCTCTCTCGTTTCCCACAATGTCCTCGGACATATCTGATCAGGCCCTGGAGATTTGTTTACCTTCATACACAATGGTACATCTTTGACAGTTAGACCAGGGACTAACTTTACTGAACGTTTTTCCTTCCAATATTTAATATGTAAAAGAATATGTGTGTGTTTATGATTGTGTTTATAATTTGTTTGGTTGTTTGTTTGTTTGTTTGGCTTTTTGCACAATAGTCCGCGAGCATTGCCACTTTCATTTCACTGCACATCTCGTATGTGTATGTGACGAATAAACTTGACTTGGCTTGACAGTAACACCGGCTGTTCTCAAGACGCTTCTATTGACTGCCCCAATTTCTGCCAGTGTTTAAATTATATCTCTGCCGTTCAGTTGCTGTTTATGATTCACATTGGCTCAGCTTCAGCGGTGGCTCAGCAAAAAGGTCTGTGAATTTTTCAAAGCCAGTACAAGCCAGTCATTATTCTGGCAAGACCAATCTCAAATTATAAAATATAAATATTTAGAAGTGTGAGAGCAGAAAAGAGAAAATAAGCAATGGGCGCTGACTGGGAAGAATAGAGTCAATCCCGGCATGAACCAAGTAATTAGCCTGAAGCCATGTTGCTCCCTTTTCCATTTTATCAGCATTTCTAGAAATGAATGCTTGGACTACAAATCTCTGCTGTGTGTCTCAGACTCCAGTTGCAGCAATGCTGCCTTTCGTACTACATCCTCCTTCAGCTCAGCTTTCCATTCAATATTAGAAATAACATTTGCATTATCTCAAAGTAAATACAGTACTTGTCGCACAGAAAATGAAGCTTGTACCTCTCTGAAGAAAACATCCGCTGCTGTCAGGTTCTGTGAAACACTCTTTTTCTGCTTACCCAGAGCAGAATTAATCGCTGCATTTACGAGGTCAGGAAGCTTGGTGTGGTAGTTTTTTAGAACAAGGGCAGCAGAGAGTTTCTCAGCATGTTCACAAAGTAAAAGGCGAGTTGCCGTGAGGAATCCTCGCACCGAAACAGTATCAAGCCGATTCAGTAGCTCCATCTATTATAAGAAAGAAAATTATCAAAAGGGACGCAAGGTTTCCAAGTTCCAGTCATATCAAAGATTCAGTGGGGAGTCATCCATGAGGCATTTGCTTCATTAGGTCTGTGACCCAGTGTCACTGCAATCAAGTCAGGGATTTGAGTCCCTTTCCATAACACAAGCAATACTGTCTAGTATTGACATTGTCAATCAGTCAAAGTCAGCATGGATTTATGATCGGTTATAGTCAACATGGATTTACGATCAGTCACAGTGAGCATGGATTTATGAAGGGGAAATCAAGCAAAATATGAGGTGCTGTTCCTCCAATTTGCGCTGGTCTTCACTCTGACAATGGAGGAGGCCCAACAGATTTACGAGGGGGTCAGTCCAGTGAGCAATATGATTTTCAAGTCGGGGAAATCAAGCGAAAAGAGGTGCTTGTTCTTGCATTTGTGACACCTGTTTCTTCAGGTTACAGTGACATTTGGAGGCGGTAAACCAAGAAAGGTCATTGAGAATGGGAGGGGGTTAAAGGAATTTGTCTCTCTCTTTATCTGTTGTGTGTTGGACAACGGTAGATCAGGAGGTTGGAGGACTGAGTGAAACAGCAAATCGCCGTGCGGTTCCTGCATTTTCAGGAGGTGAATGCAGGACTGAGGTTGGACGATCGCCGACCCTGGTGTGGAGTTCAGGTCAATTGCTGGTGGGATACAGTTAGAGGGGACATGGATTTTATTTGGGGATGTAAGTTATTTTCTTATTTTATTTTCTTTATCTTTTTATTTTCTTTTAATATTTTATTAGTTTATGGTGAATTTGGTCAAATTATTTTTGTTTATAGAATTTATTTGGGATAAATAATTAATTTAAGTATCTTTCATAAATATAAAATGAATCAACAGACGCATGGTGGTACCTCTAGACTCACCTGGAGTGGGGTCGTGATGCCTCTGTCTCAGAGTGGGGGGCTGTTTGTAAAGGGACAGTAAGTGCAGCCCTGTTGGAGTTGCAGGCAAGGGCTGCCTTATGGGGCAGCTGTGGGTGGAAGGTGGAATGGCCACCTGCTGCTGACAATGGTTTGGGTGGGATGGTTTGGGCAGGTGGAGGCCTGATGCTCTTGAGTGGAACCTCTGTCTCACCTGGGACTGTTTGGGTCCTTGGATGGAGTCAAGGGGGGATGTAAAGGGACAGCAGTTGCATCTCCTGCAGTTGCAGGGGAAAGTACCTGGGATGGGGATGGTTTGGGTGGGAAGTGACGAGTTGACCAGGGAGTTGCGGAGGGAACGGTCTCCGTGGAAAGCAGAAAGGGGTGGAGATGGGAAAATGTGGCCAGTGGTGGGATCCCGTTGGAGGTGGCAAAAATGTTGGAGGATTATATGCTGTATGCGATGGCTGATGGGGTGGAAGGTGAGGACAAGGGGGAGTCTGTCCTTGTTGTGAATGGGGGGAGACAGAGCAAGAGCGGAGCTGCAGGAAATACCGAGGAGACTAGTGAGAGCTTCATCTATAATGGAAAAGGGGAACTCCCGTTTCCTAAAGAATGAGGACATCTCCGCTGACCTGGTATGGAAAACATCATCCTGGGCGCAGATGCGGCGTAGACGGGGGAATTGGGAGTATGGGATAGAGTCTTTACAGGAAGCAGGGTGGGAAGAAGTGTAGTCTAGATAGCTATGGGAGTCAGTAGGTTTGTAATAGATGTCAGTCAATAGTCTGTCTCCTGTGATGGAGACGGTGAAACATAGAAACTTAGCAAATAGGTGCAGGAGTAGGCCATTCGGCCCTTCAAGCCTGCACCGCCATTCAATATGATCATGGCTGATCATCCAACTCAGAATCCTGTACCTGCCTTCTCTCCATACCCCCTGATCCCTTTAGCCACAAGGGCCACATCTAACTCCCTCTTAAATATAGCCAATGACCTGGCCTCAACTGCCTTCTGTGGCACAGAATTCCACAGATTCACCACTCTCTGTGTGAAAAAAGATTTCCTCATCTCGGTCCTAAAAGATTTCCCCCTTATCCTTAAACTGTGACCCCTTGTTCTGGACTTCCCCAACAACGGGAACAATCTTCCTGCATCTAGCCTGTCCAACCCCTTAAGAATTTTGTAAATTTCTATAAGATCCCCCCTCAATCTTCTAAATTCTAGTGAGTACAAACCGAGTCTATCCAGTCGGTCTTCATATGAAAGTCCTGACATCCCAGGAATCAGTCTGGTGAACCCTCTCTGTACTCCCTCTATGGCAAGAATGTCTTTCCTCAGATTAGGAGACCAAAACTGTACGCAATACCTTTTTATTTATTTATCTATTTATTTATTTATTTATTTATTTAGATATTGTACCCCCAGCATGCTGTCATGTCCTTCAGCCACTGACCCTTGATCTTGAGCAGCCCAGTCCTGGTGAGATCTGCAAACGGTAGGGAGATGTCGGAGATGGTCCAAGTAAATTTGAGTGTAGGATGAAAATTAATCGTCAATGTAGCGGAGTTAAGAGTTCGGGGATAGAGTTCGTGTACGCCTGGAACAGTGATTGTTCGACATAGATAGAGAACTGGTTGGCCGACAGGAAGCAGAGTAGGAATTAATGGGCCCTTTTCAGAATGGCAGGCAGTGACTAATGGGGTGCCGCTAGGCTCGGTGCTGGGATCCCAGTTATTTACAATATATATTAACGATTTAGATGAGGGAATTAAATATGACTTGTCCAAGTTTGCGGATGACACAACGCTGGGTGGCAGTGTGAGCTGCAATGAGGATGCTATGAGGCTGCCGGGTGACTTGGATAGGTTGGGTGTGTGGACAGATGAATGGCAGATGCAATATAGTGCGGATAAATGTGAGGTTATCCACTTTGGTGGCAAGAACAGGAAGGCAGATTATTATCTGAATGGTGTCAGATTAGGAAAAGGGGAGGTGCAACAAGACCTGGGTGTGCTTGTACATCAGTCACTGAAAGTAAGCATGCAGGTGCAGCAGGCAGCGAAGAAAGCTAATGGCATGTTGGCCTTCATTGCAAGAGGATTCGAGTTCAGGAGCAAGAAGATCCTACTGCAGTTGTAATTTCCGGAATGGCGGGATCGACATATGATGAAAGAATGTGTCGACTGGGCTTGTATTCACTGGAATTTAGAAGGATGAGAGGGGATCTTATAGAAGCATGTAAAATTCTTAAAGAATCAGACAGGCTAGATGCAGGGAAAATGTTCCCCATGTTGGGGGAGTCCAGAACCAGGGGTCACAGTTCAAGAATAAGGGGTCAGCTATTTAGGACTGAGATGAGGAAAAACCTCTTCACCCAGAGAGTTGTGAATCTGTGTAATTCTCTACCATAGAAGGCAGTGGAGGCCAATTTGCTGGATGTTTTCAAGAGAGTTAGATTCAGCTCTTAGGGCTAAAGGAATCAAGGGATATGGGGGAAAAAGCAGGAATGGGGTACTAATTCTAGTTGATCAGGCATGAAGGCCCTACACCTGCACCTAT
The DNA here is from genome assembly GCF_028641065.1 of Leucoraja erinaceus. Lineage (NCBI taxonomy): Eukaryota > Metazoa > Chordata > Chondrichthyes > Rajiformes > Rajidae > Leucoraja > Leucoraja erinaceus. The sequence goes on along the minus strand of NC_073384.1, from coordinate 3,377,169 downwards.
TTTTCTATGTCGAGTGTCAGATTTTATACTGCATTCGGGTTAATATACTATTTGAAGAGGAAGAAGGCGAGATTCCTGGTGTGAATTCCAAACCGTCAGCAAAATTTGAACATTTGGCCATTTATCCTTTCTCTTTGTGGGGTCTCTACAGCACTGCACGATTTTAGCTTCAATACACTACTTCAACAAACAGTATTCAATAGAAGACACAGTGCCAGAATAGCACAGCGGGTCAGGCAGCATCTCAAGAGAACATTAGGCTGTGGGCCGAGCATCAAAATGTGTCTAGAAATCAACTCTCGGAACTACATGAAATTTTGCACAGATTTAGATAAAATATAATTGAGAAGGAAGTCATAACTTGTTAGTGCCAAAAGTTGCACATTAATTATTTAAACTAATTAGAAAATGATATCGAAAAAGTAAGCGCCATCTAGTGTCCAATGCCCATATTACACCATGGGGAGCCTATTTCCATGATGCAGTCTATTTGAACCATATATTATTGTACAATATATATATGACTGTATATGATGTGAATATGACTAATCATATGTAATTATGTATAATTATATTATATAAAAATAATATAATGGATATACTTGTGAGTGGGTATTTTGAATGAGACTGCTGCAGAGGTCCGGCTCCTGAACCAGCCTAATTAATGGGTGAGGGCAGTTCATGTGGGTTCCCCGGTTTACTGAACCCCACATGAACATGAACGTGTGCAGAGTGGAGGTCACGGCCATAGTGGGACTGGAGCAGTGCCAGGCTGGGGGAAGGATAAGGCATCTTCCACTGACAGGAAAATGCCTGACCTTAACCCTAACCCTAACCCTAACTCTCCCCCCCTTCAGAGCTGCCCATGGCTGGAGCTGGAGCCGCTTTGAAACTGGCTGCGGGCTCCATACATGTGGCCGTTCAGCAGGTCCACTTCTGTCAGCATGCCCTTCTCGATCATCGTAGTGATGAAGGTGGGGAGCAGCACTGCCCTGCACACAGCCCGGGCCGCCTTCAGCACCACCATAGCACCGGCTCCTTCAGACCGCCTGCTCGCTCTCTGCAACACCGGCCGTCCGACAGCCCGACCGACTCCCCGTAGCACCCACCGGCGACCCGAGCACTCTCACCACCCACCGGCGGCCCGAGCACTCTCACCACCCACAGGTGGACCGACAGATCCACCACAGCATCCTTCGGCCTACCGACAGGCCTGACCGATCGACTGACCCTGACCTTGACCCTAACCCTAACTCTACATTTGTTATTTATCATTTTTATTTTACAGTTCACATCATAACTTTATAAAGATAAATCAATTGAAAAACAAAATTATCAGCAAGGTTAGCATTACCTTTATTCCTTGGAAACCTTGCTAATGTTTTGATGTAATGAGGAGGCAGCCATGATCCCAGGGTCCTCGCTGCCTAACGACCATAAAACAAAGCGCGGGATTGGTCAATTTGCGCCCGATCTCAACGTCAAACGTGCATTGATTGGACAATTACTACTTGGAAAATTGGAATTTTTTTTCATATTTTTTTTAAATGTGCAGGTTTTGTTCTTGATGAGTTTCAGGTATGATTTATATAATATTTTTACACAATATGTTAAAAAATTCAGGTAATTCCATGAGTTGGGTGAACTTGAATGAAAAAGCTCCTCGGCCCACAGCCCACATGGATAGGTGACGTTTGGGGTCGGGATCTTACATAGACTGATTGTAGGGGTGGGGGAAAGAAAGCTGACAGGAGAAGTATTCAACATCTGTGACATGACACCAAGGTCATGAAAGGCACTGTGTAAATCTAAGCAAAAACTTACATCCCGAAGAAATTCCATCAAACAGTAATGAGCCTTCATTTTATCTTCCAGTTGATGAAGCAACAGCAAAGAGGTGTTGCTGAATCTATTCCCATCTGTGAAGAGATGAGGGTGACATTCTAATATTCTAATAGAATATTCAATCAAATTAGGCACTTGCTGCAATCTTTAAGGCACATGCTTTCAAAGTGCCATCTTATTGATTAATAGAGCAGTATTTTTCACCAGGTGTATTCTGCCATGAACATGAGAAGAGAAGTGCCATTTAAAAAAACATAATTGCAACAAGCACCAAAGCCAAAGGTAGAGGTTGTGCCTTTTGGACCTTGCGCTGGGAAGCGAGTCTGGCCCGCTGAAAGTGATCACAACTCCAAAAGTGTTTGAACAGTGTTGGGACCTCGGGTGTATTTTACATTAATAGACGACTTGGATATTAACTTAAGACGGGTTGGTTAGTAAGTTTGCGAATGACACCGAGATTGCTATGGTCACGGACTGTGAGGAAGGCTTTCAAAGTATACAGTCGGATATTGATCAGCTGCAAAAATGGCAGATCTAATCCAAGCAAGTTGCAGTTTGGGAGATCAAGTGTAAAGAGAAAGTGTACCATTAATATCAAGACCCTTAGCAGCATTGACGCAAGGAGAGATCTTGGAGTCCATTTCCAAAATTCCCTGAAATTAACATAAAACTATAGTCATATGGTATGTTTGTGCAGCTTTATAGGACTTCCATTCGGCCGGAATTCGAGTACTATGTGCAGTTCTGGTTGCCCCATTCTAGTAAGGATAAAGATGCTTTGGAAAGAGTGCAGAAGAGGTTTACCAGAATGATGCCTGTATTCAGATACAGGGAGAGGATGGACAGACTTGGATTGTTTTCTTTGGAACATTGGAGGTTGAGCAGTCTACGGTGAGGCAAAATCGACACCAGTGTGAGAAGGAGTGGTCAATACGCAACTAAAGGGGGGGGGGGGGGGGGGGGAAGGGGGGGGGGGGGGGGGGGGGGGGGAGAGATGTTTTTCACCTGGATTTTCAGGTCTTTGATAAGGTGACACACATGAGGCTGCTAAAGGAAATTAGAACCCACAATATTAGACCAAAGATATTAGCATGGATAAGAAGCTGGCTGAATGGGAATGGTAGAAGGCAAAGAGAGGGAATAAAGGGGGCTTTTTCATGTTAGCTGCCAGTGACTCTTTCCGCAAGGGTCGATGCTGGAGTCTCTACTCTTCACGTTGTGTATCAATTATTTGGATGAGTGAATTGAAGGCTTTGTGGCCAAGTTTGCAACTGATACAAAGACAGGTGGAGGGGCAGGTAGTGTAGAGAGAGCAGGGACTCTGCAGAAGGACTTGGATAGGTTGCGGGAGTGGGCAGAGAAGTGGCAGATGGAATACAGTGTGGCAAAGTGTGGAGTCATGCATTTTGGAAGAAGGAATAAAGCGTAAATTACCAAATGTGGAGAGGATTCAAAAATCGGGGGTGCAAAAGGACTTGGGTGCAGGATTCCCAAAAGGTTAATTTGCAAGTTGAATCGGTAGTGAGGTAAATGCAATGTTAGCATTTATTTTAAGAGGATTAGATTATAAAAACAGGGATGTAATGCCAAGACTATATAGCTCTGGCCAGACCACATTTGGAGTATTGTGATTAGTTTTAGTCCCCATATCTAAGGAAGGTGCGCTGGCCCTAAATAGGATTCAGAGGTTTACAAGAATGATCCCAGAATGACTGGGTTAACATATGATGAGCTTTTGACGGCACTGGGCATGTACTCGATGAAGTTTAGAAGGATGAGGGGTTAATATCATTGAAACGTAGGGAATAGTGAAAGGCTTGGATAGAGTGGTTGTGGAGAGGATGTTTCCACTAGTGGAAGAGTCTAGAACCAGAGGGCACAGCCTCAGAATAAAAGGACATCCCTTTAGAAAGAGATAAGGACAAATTTCTCTAGTCAGAGGGTGGTGAATCTGTGGAATTCATTTCATTAAGTATTTCTAAGGTAGAGATTGATAGATATCTGATTAGTGTGGGTGGCATGGGTTATGGGGAGAAGGCAGGAGAATGGGGTTGAGAGGGAAAGATAGATCGGTCATGATTGATTGGCGGAGTAGACTTGATGGGCCAAAGACCTACTTCTCTCCTATGACTAATTAACATGAAAAGGGGAAAAGTTTAAAGATGTGGGGTTAGGTTAGGTAAGGGGGAGGTGCAGCTAGACCTGGGCGTCCTTGTACACCGGTCACTGAAAGTTGGCTTACAGGTAAAGCAGGCAGTGAAGAAAGCTAATGGAATGTTGGCCTTCATAACAAGAGGATTTCAGTATAGGAGTAAAGAGGTTCTTCTGCAGTTGTATAGGACTCTGGTGAGACCACATCTAGTATTGTGTATAGTTTTGGTCTTCTAATTTGAGGAAGGACATCTTCGTGATCGAGGCAGCGCAGCATAGTTTCACGAGATTGATCCTTGGGATGGCGGGACTGTCATATGAGGAAAGCTTGAAAAGACTAGGCTTGTATTCACTGGAGTTTAGAAGGATTAGGAGGAATCTTATAGAAATATATAAAATTATAAAAGGACTGGACAAGCTAGATGCAGGAAAAGTGTTCCCAATGTTGGGCGAGTCCAGAACCAGGGGCGACAGTCTTCGAATAAAGGGAGGTCAATTAAGACTGAGGTGAGAAAAAAACGTTTTCACCCAGAGTGGTGAATTTATGGAATTCCCTGCCACAGAGGGCAGTGGAGGCCAAGTCACTGGGTGGATTTAAGAGAGAGTTAGATAGAGCTCTAGGGGCTAGTGGAGTCGAGGGATATGGGGAGAAGGCATGGGTTATTGATTGGGGATGATCAGCCATGATCACAATGAGTGGGGGTGCTGGCTCGAAGGGCCGAATGGCCTCCTCCTGCACCTATTTTCTATGTTTCTATGTGCAGGGAAAGATTTTTTTTTAACACAGCATTCAAAAAGCCTTACCGTTGGGTACGGATTCAGCCCAGCGGGGATCACACGCTGGGTAGTCATTGATCAGATCTAAACTGATTTGTGCCACAGCACCATCAAGCTCAGAGTCCGATCTCAGATCTGCGTTTTCTGGGAAGATGTCCCCCAACATCGCCTGGGCAGCAACGATATCCTTTCTGGAAGTTTAAATATTCGAAACTTAACACAGATTGACCCAACAATTAAATAAAGTCATCTTATGCCTTTGATTAACTAGTTGATTTAAAATTTAAAAATAACTTTTATTTTTACAAATCTGCTCCAAGTGATTTCACATTCTGTCCAAGTCCGAAACCAACTTTAAATATTTTCTTGAAGCAGACCAAACCAATTTTGCATCACGTCCCTGGCTATTTTCTCCATCAAATTCCTCACTGCGTGAACCCGACATCTATTGCTCAGAACTGAAAGCTCTTACTGTCCGGTCGCATCCACAGCCACAGGAGCTTCAAAGGTTCACTATGTACAGTGCCCTCCATAATGTTTGGGACAGAGCCGTCATTTATTTATTTGCCTCTGTACTCCACAATTTGAGACTTGTAATAGAAAAAAATCACATGTGGATGAAGTGCACATTGTCAGATTTTATTAAAGGCCATTTTTATACATTTTAGTTTCACCATGTAGAAATTACAGCTGTGTTACAGTTGTGCCAATGAAAGTCAAATAAGCCGTTATGAGAATGAGAAACAAGAATAAAACTGTTGGAGACATCAGCCAAACCTTAGACTTGCCAAAATCAACTGTTTGGAACATCATTAAGAAGAAGGAGCTCTCTGGTGATCTTACTGGCAGGCCAAGGAAGACCTCCGCAGCTGATGACTGAAGAATTCTCTCTATCATAAAGATAAATCCCCAAACACCTGTCCCAACAGATCAGAAACACTCTTCAGGAGTCAGGTGTGGATTTGTCAATGACCACTGTCCGCAGAAGACCTCATGAACAGAAATACAGAGGCTACACTGCAAGATGCAAACCACTGGTTAGCCGCAAAAATAGGATGGCCAGGTTACAGCTTGACAAGAAGTACTTAAAAGAGCAACCACAGTTCTGGAAAAAGGTCTTGTGGACAGATGAAACGAAGATTAACTTATATCAGAGTGATGGCAAGAGCAAAGTATGGTGGAGAGAAGGAACTGCCCAAGATCCAAACCGTACCACCGCATCTGTGAAACACAGTGGTGGGGGTGTTATGGCCTGGGCATGTATGGCTGCTGAAGGTGCTGGCTCACTTATCTTCATTGATGATACAACTGCTAATGGTAGTAGCATAATGAATTATGAAGTGTATAGACACATCCTATCTGCTCAAGTTCAAACAAATGCCTCAAAACTCATTGGCCGGCGGTTCATTCTACAACAAGATAATGATCCCAAATATACTGCTAAAGCAACAAAGGAATTTTTCAAAGCTAAAAAATGGTCAGTTCTTGAGTAAGTGGCCAAGTCTGCTGATCACCTGATCTGAACCCAATTGAGCATGCCCTTTTATACCTAAGATCTGAACCCAATTGAGCATGCCTTTTATATGCTGAAGAGAAAACTGAAGGGGACTAGATCCCCCAACACAAGACACCGTTTTCGGTAGCTCCATGGCAAGATGATGTGGCTGCAATATAGGCCTGCTGCACCGTGAAGCAGGTCACCAGTAAAAGTTGGTCAGGAGACAGGTGGGCTTTCTTGAGCCCCAGTAAACTGGCTTTTTGAAGTACAGGAAGAATCAGAGGAATTTTCAAACAGTCATTGAATGCATCTCCTTCGTCTTTTTGGAAGGACAGTATGCAAAGGATATGCACAAAATACTAAACATAACTACTTTCATTTACATGACATCACTGTGTCCCAAACATTATGGTGCCCTGAAATGGGGGGGGCACTATGCATTAACACTGTTATAATTTCTTCATAGTGAAACTAAAATGTGTAAAAATGGCCTTTATTAAAATCTGACAATGTGCACTTTAACCACATGTGATTTTTTTTTTCTGTTACAAATCTCAAATTGTGGAGTATAGAGGCAAATAAATAAATGATGGGTCTTTGTCCCAAACATTATGGAGGGCACTATACTGTGGAAAGAGCCTTATCTCCAGGCTCAGAGAAGACCTCAGGTTTGTCTCTTATTTCTAGATTTTCCAACTTGGAGAATAGTTTGCTCCAACCTTCCCTTTGATCAGATCACCTCAAGTCAAGGGAGTTTATTGTCATGTGTCCCAGATAGGACAATGAAATTCTTGCTGGCTGCAGCACAACAGAATACTGTAGCTGTTATAGTTCAGAGTTTGTTTTAAATTGTGTTTAATAGTCTGATGGCTGTGGGGAAATAGCTGTTCCTGAAACTGGGTGTTGCAGATTTCAGGCTCCTGTACCTTCTACCTGATGGCAGCAGAGATGAGTGTGTGGCCAGGATCGTGTGGGTCCTTGACGATGTTGGCAGCCTTTTTGAGGCAGCGACTGCGATAGATCCCCTCGATGGTAGGGAGGTCGGAGCCGATGATAGACTGGGAAGTGTTTACAATTTTTTGCAGCCTTTTCCGCTCCTGGACGCTCAAGTTGCCGAACCAAGCCACGATGCAACCTGTCAGCATGCTCTCTACTGTGCACCTGTAGAAGTTCGAGAGAGTCCTCCTTGACATACCGACCCTCCGTAATCTTCTCAGGAAGTAGAGGTGCTGATGTGCTTTCTTTATAATTGCATCAGTGTTCTGGGACCAGGAGAGATCTTCGGAAATATGCACACCCAGGGATTTTAAGTTTTTTACCCTTTCCCCCATCGACCTGTTGATATGAATGGGACTGTGGGTCCACATCCTACCCCTTCCAAAGTCCACAATCAGTTCCTTGGTTTTGCTGGTGTTGAACAATGGTGTTGATGTGTTCAAACAATAGAACACATCGCTGTCTCCATTTGCTCGTTGGCTGATGTAGAGTGGGCCACGTTAGTTACTATAACCCTGTCATAGAAACATAGAAAATAGGTGCAGGAGTAGGCCATTCGGCCCTTCGAGCCTGCATCGCCATTCAATATGATCATGGCTGATCATCCAACTCAGTATCCTGTACCTGCCTTCTCTCCATACCCCCTGATCCCTTTAGCCACAAGGGCCACGTCTAACTCCCTCTTAAATATAGCCAATGAACTGGCCTCAACTACCTTCTGTGGCAGAAAATTCCAGAGATTCACCACACTGTGTGAAAAACGTAGACATCAACATTCCAGCTTCTACAACTGTTGTGCATAAAGAAAATCTTTGATAAGATTTAAATTAATTAAAACTAAGTTTATGCAAGCTGGCACAATTTAAAACTGTAAACCAATGTTTAATTCCAGTGAATTTTCGCTGCTTCTACGATCTAAGTAACAATTATGCATTTCACAATCAGTCCTACCTGCAATACATCACAAAGGCAGTTTTCAGCATCTTAATTTTATCCTCTTGTGGTTCTGCGGCAGTTCTTTCAAATGGCTGCCCAACATCACCCTGGGAGAAGAAATCTAAATTTGATTCTATACACATGAAATCACAAAAAATTAATTGAAGCACAATTAAAGCAACAAAACCAGAGATCAATGTGATGAGGACACATGGAAAACAGTGGACAAGTAAGAATGACCTAATAATCTATATTTTGTAGAAACAAAGAACTAGATGCTGATTTATACCAAAAATAGATAGTAAGGTGCTGGTGTAGGTACACAAAAAAGCTGGAGAAACTCAGCGGGTGCAGCAGCATCTATGGAGCGAAGGAAATAGGCAACGTTTCGGGCCGAAACCCTTCTTCAGGTGCTGGAGTAACTCAGCAGGTCAGGCATCATCTCTGGAGACAAAGAATGGGTGACATTTCAGATTGGGACCCTTCTTCAGACAAGACCATCTATATTTTGTGCATTTTTAAACTTTATAATCCACTATTTGAGTCGGTTCAATGTTATGTGTCATCTGCAAATTTGCTAGTGTTACTTTTAATTTAGATGATGGAATTAAAAGTAACACTAGCAAATTTGCAGATGACACAAAGCTAGATGGCAGTGTGAACTACGAAGAGGATGCTAGGAGGTTGCAGGGTGACTTGGACAGGTTGAGTGAGTGGGCAGTTGCAGTATAATGTGGATAAATGTGAGGTTATCCACTTTGGCGGCAAGAACAAGGAGGCAGATTATTATCTCAATGCTGTCAGATTAAGAAAAAGGGAAGTGCAACGGGATCTGGTGGTCCTTGTACACCAGTCACTGAAAGTAAACATGCAGGTACAGCAGGCAGTGAAAAAAGCCATAGCATGTTGGCCTTCATAAGGGGAGGATTTGAGTATAGGAGAAAATAGGTCCTTCTGCAGTTATACAAGGCCCTGGTAAGACCACACCTGGAGTATTGTGTGCAGTTTTGGAGTCCGAATTTGAGGAAGGACATCCTTGTTATTGGGGCGTAGGTTCACGAGATTAATCTCCAGGATGGCGGGACTGTCATATGAGGAAAGATTGGAAAGACTGTGCTTGTATTCACTGGAATTTAGAAGGATGAGAGGGTATCTTATAGAAACAAACACAGTCTAAGATTAAAGGGGAGGCCATAAAATAAGAAGAGAAAACATTTTTACCTAGAGAGTTGTGAATTTGTGGAATTCTCTGCCACAGAAGGCAGTAGAGGCCAATTCACTGGATGAATTTAAAAGAGAGTTTTAGAGCTCATGGGGCTAGCGGAATCAAGGGATATGGGGAGAAGGCAGGCACGGGTTACTGATTGTGGATGATCAGTCACGATCACAATGAATGGCGGTGCTGGCTCGAAGGGCCAAATGGCCTCCTCCTGCATCTAATTTCCATGTTTCTGTCAATTATACCAGAGAAGCAATGATATTGTGTTAAAAGATATACATGCGTACAATTTCCAATAGCTCAATGTAACATCATTTTGGGTAAATGGCTACATTAGAAGACATAGAAACATAGAGAAATAAGGGCAGGAGTAGGCCATTCGGCCCTTCGAGCCAGCACCGCCATTCAATATGATCATGGCTGATCATCTAAAATCAGTACCCCATTCCTGCTTTTCCCCAGATCCCTTGATTCCTTTAGCCCTAAGAGCTAAATCTAACTCCCTCTTGAAAACATCCAGTGAATTGGCATCCACTGCCTTCTGTGGCAGAGAATTCCGCAGATTCACAACACTCTGGGTGATAATGTTTTTCCTCATTTCAGTACTAAATGGCCTACCCCTTATTCTTAAACTGTGACCCCTGGTTCTGGACTCCCCCAACATCGGGAACATGTTTCCTGCATTGGAAGCCACACACTGATCATATCTTTTCCCTCCACGGAGTATGTGACCTCACCTGTGCTGCTGCTCCAGAGGTAGATAAAGCCAGAGAATCTTCAATGTTTTCAGGTAGCATTGACACGCTTTCCTTGGGGCGAGCAGCAACCAAACCACTGTTCCTGCAGAATAGGACAGGATACCCAGCAAATCTTCCCCCACCTAGGATACCATCACCTGCAAGTTCAGAGACGTAACCCACAATTAAAAACACAAACTATCGCACAAACCCACAAGTTTTCAGTAGCGACTACAGACTGGTGCATTAATCCATGTGCACAGAGTGCTACAAATTGAACCAATCCATTCACTCCTGATTCTGGCACTGATCTCTTCTGCGCCAATTCACAGCTCCAGACACAGCTTCCGCAGCAGACAAATCTTCAACATTATCTCAGTTGGCATGTCCATCATCTTTCAGTATCTCTAGACTCCACTCTTAAATCACAGATATTCCCTTTGTTTTCTCGACCTTCCATCTCACTGAATCCATTTTTTACCCTGGAGCTTACCACAAAGGGTTTGGCTCACAACTAAACTAAATTGAACTAAACAAGGCATGTTTAGGGGAATGGTGTATGTGGTTGCACATCACCTTCAACAGTGAGGCCAGTAGGCAGTAGGCTATTTACATATAAGAGTACTGAAATAACTCAGCATCTCTGGCGAACATGGATAAGTGACGTTTTGGGTCGGGACTTTTTTTTTTATTTTTTATTTTTATAATTGATTTGGCTATTGACTATTTACTTATTATTGAAACCGGCCGCACATGTGAAAGTTTTCCAGAAGCAGTCCCACAATATCAGAGGCTAAACACTGTGAAATCTTACCAGGTCCTGAAAAGCCTGGATCGAGTGGATGTGAAAAGGATGTTTCCACTACTGGGAGATTGGACCAGAGGGCACAGTTCAGAATAAAAGGATGTACCTTTGGAAAGATCAGGAAGAATTTTCGTTGGTCAGAGGGTGGTGAATCGGTGGAATTCATTGCCATGGAAAGCTGTAGAGCCCAAGTCATTTGGTATGTTTAAAGCAGAAATTTACAGAATCTTGATTGGTAAACATGTCAACGGTTATGGAGTTGAGAGGGAGAAAGATAGATCAGCCATGATTGAATGGCAGAGTAGACTCGATGGGGCGAATGTGTGCTCCTATGACTAATGAACTTGAAACAAAGATCTCAATCTTCAGCCCACCTATAAAGTTGTGCCTGTGTGAAATTAATCTTCTTTACCATAGAAAATAGGTGCAGGAGTAGGCCATTCGGTCCTTCGAGCCAGCACTGTCATTCAATATGATCATGGCTGATCATCCAAAAATCAGTACCCCGTTCCTGCTTTTTCCCCCATATCCCTTGATTTCCTTAGCCCTAAGAGCTAAATCTAACTCTCTCTTGAAATGACCCTATAGTTTAAGGACTTCCCAATTTAGAATTATTGTCTAAACAATCGTAGCAAAGAATTACTAAGTAAATGTTTTACAAAAGATACCTGGCATATTCAAGTTGATTTTCTCCTGAGGTAGACCAGCTCGTCCAGTTCCAGTGGAACCTGCAAAGACCATATCATATGTATAGAGGTATGCAGCTGGGTTTGAGTAATCTGGTATCAAAAACCGCCGGCATGGGATCTCCTCATCTGGCTGAAAAAAATGTATACCATTTTAAATCAAATCATCAATAAGTAACAGCCTCCCACTACTTCATCTCTACTGCATCAGTAAATTCACCCAAAGGTAGATCAGATTCAGATTCCCAAAGGTACAGAGACAACGAAATGCATTGGACAACGAAATGCTGGAGAAACTCAGCGGGTGAGGCAACATCAGGAGCGAAGGAATAGGTGAAGTTTCGGGTCGAGACCCTTCTTCACCCCAGCATGCTGATCTAGGTTCCCTTTAAATACACCTGCACGGTTCATCTCAACTGCTCCCCACAAGTTCTAAACTCCATAATAAATGGAGGTAAAGAGCACTTACAACCATTACCTGGTATAAAGGATGATACTCAGTGACCTCCATTCTAATTTCATCAGTTATTCGATATCCATTATCTTGGACAGTGCCTAAAACGTAGTAGATTAAGCATGGAGAGTCTCCCTGGCTCCAAGCTGCCATCAAAACCACCAGACCCTCTCTGCAAAACAAATTGAAGACTGAAACATTGCTGCCCTTTCAGAAGGTTGCATCTTGAAAATAGATGAAGTCAGACTTCAACAAACAACTTCTAACCAGTCCATCACAGGCAGTTGGTCCAGGAAACTGAGAATGTGTGGACAGAGTGTGGGACAAATGCAGCAGAGACAACGTCACATTGTGCACCAAAGACTCCCCCATGCAGGAGAGCGCAAACATAGATATAGACCAGTGGTTCCCAACGTGGGGCGTACGCCCCACAGGGGGGCAATTTGATTTTTAAGGGGGGCAATTGAGCGCGACTGAGGTCTGGGTCCAAATTTTCGATTTTTATTTTTTAGGATTTTCCATATGTAGTTTATGTTTCAGATGTTATTTTGAGTAAATAATTTTTTTTGGGTAAAAAAGGTCTTTATTGTGTAGTTATTACATAATCACCGCGCCATCGCTCTTCATGCACATCGCACGAAGCATGCGAGGTCATGGGAGTTCACTTTTTAAATGATAAGAATTATATATCACCACATGGGGGGGGGGGGGGGGGGGGGGGGGGGGGGGCATCAGGATTTTAGAGGTGATTAGGTGGGGCATGGCCAAAAATAGGTTGGGAACCACTGATATAGACAATAGCTGCTGGAATAGGCCATTCGGCCCTTCGAGCCAGCACCGCCATTCAATGTAATCATGGCTGATCATCGACAATCAGTACCGCGTTCCTGCCTTCTCCCCATATCCCTTGATTCCGTTAGCCCTAAGAGCTCTAACTCTCTTCTGAGTGCATCCAGTGAATCAGCCTCCAGTTCTAAATGGCCTACACCTTATTTTTAAACTGTGGCCCCTGGTTCTGGACTCCCCACAACACCGGGACCATCTAGCGTGTCCAATCCTTTAATAATTTTAGGTAAAATTCCCTCTCATCCTTCTGAATTTCAGTGAATACCAGCCCAGCCCAGTTTCATATGACAGTCCCGCCATCCCGGGAATTAACCTGGTGAACCTACGTTGCACACCCACACTCATGATCAGCCTCTCCCCCATACAATGGGAAATGACTAGATATATCTGTACACTAACAGGAAAAGATCAGAACTGAAATTAGGACATGAGAAAAAGACGTATTAGGATTGAGCAATAGGAAATCAAATTCTTGAAACATGGGATCCCCTGGACTAAAGTTCAGCTGATCCTCCAGCCTCTCTGCGCACCCCACTCTCCCCCTCCATCCGACTGCAGATCCAACTTCCAAATCCACATGCCCACCTCTGGTAAACCCCACTTCACCCTTTTTTTTAAATGAACAAAGTTCTTCACCATCGTGACCTCGAATTAATCCAGAACCTTCGTACAGTCAAGCAATTGGTCTGCTGGTGCAGAAAACAAGGTGGGGCTTTCTGATGGATAAATTAGATTGCATCCAATTTAATATTAATTACCACTATTGGACAGGATGCTGCAAAGATATCTTCTTCAAAGTTCCAATTTTGTATCTATGCCTCTCAGTAAACAAACTAATGAGGCTGATTGTAAACAATCAGTAAACAACTCAGTAAACAAACTAATGAGGCTACGGTCAGGCAAACGCTTCCGTTGCCATGCGGTGAGAACGGAGAGGTTGAGAAGGAGTTTCTTCCCAGAGGCAATTCGGACTGTAAACGCCTATCTCACCAGGGACTAACTGTACAGAACGTTTTTCCTTCCATTATTTATTATGTAAAAGAATATGTGTGTTATGATTGTGTTTATAATTTGTTTGGTTGTTTTGTTGTTTGTCTTTTGCACAAATGTCCGCGAGCATTGCCACTTTCATTTCACTGCACATCTCGTATGTGTATGTGACAAATAAACTTGACTTGACTTGACTTGATTGGGATCTGCAGAAGGAAGCAGCTTGACGGGCTTAATGGACTTTCATTACAACGCCTTATACAAATATAGACACAAAGTGCTGGAGTAACTCCTTGGGTCCAGCAGCACCTCTGGAGAACATGGATAGGTGACATTTCAGGTTGGAACCCTTCTTCAGACATTTCTTGTGCAAATACCCTCTTCAACATTTTGTACAAAATGAATTGTTCAATCTGATTGTCGGACTTCACATGGAAACATTTGATGCCAATAGCATGAGAAGAATTCAAAATAAAGGCAGTAACAAAGACTCCACTTACTTGCTCAGTTGCAAATCTAGATACTGCACATTGATTCCAGACTTATCGGTTTCATAATTTTCATCAGCTCCCTAGAATTCGTGAAAGATTTTGTTATTATAGTAATTATTGTGGAGATAAAATATTCTGTTATATTTTGTTTAAGAAGGAACTGCAGATGCTGGAAAATCGAAGGTAGACAAAAATGCTGGAGAAACTCCGCGGGTGAGGCAGCATCGATGGAGCGAAGGAAATAGGCAACGTTTCGGGTTTCGACCCAGAACGTTGTCCATTTCCTTCGCTCCATAGATGCTGCCTCACCCGCTGAGTTTCTCCAGCATTTCTGTCTACCTTCTGTTATATTTCCTTTGTTTAGCTTATCTTGTTGAGATGTCAACTAAGCAACCAATCCTGTGGTGCACATCAATTTTCATTGAAACAATCCTTTGGTTACTTGATACCCACAGCGTGATTCTATAGATAAATCTATTACTCTGCCACTCCACATCACAGCCCTCTGCCTCTTTTTTTAATATGGATTACAGGTTGCGTTGCAAAATTCAAATATTGTTATATACTTTCATCGGCTGATTACAATATGAGAGCCAAGAAACAATGCCTGCAAAAGTGTTGCGATTGATAGGTTGTCATCTACGGTCATGGATTCAGCTTAGTTTGGAATTTTTACACCCCAATTTCGTGTGGAGTTTGCATTGTTTCATGGGCAAGGGCATCACATTGCTCCACGTTCAAATACACCCCCCCCCCTCATTCAAACTGGCACCACCCACCACACAGGTACACATTTGGATTTGCTGCCAATTTATGTTGATGGTAAATGATCAATTGCATTTCTTTTCAATTCCATTATTAGGTCATGTGATAGGAGCAGAATTCGGCCAATCGGCCCATCAAGTCAACTCCACCATTCAATCATGGCTGATCTATCTCTCCCTCCTAACCCCATTCTCCTGCCTTCTTCCCATAACCCCTGACACCCATATTAATCAAGAATCTATCTCTGCCTTAAAAATGTCCATTGACTTGGCCTCCACAGCCTTCTGGGCAAAGAATTCCACAGATTCAGTACCATCTGACTAAAGAATTTCTTCCTCATCTCCTTCCGAAAGAAACATCCTTTAATTCTGAGGGTATGACCTCTTGTCCCAGACTCTCCACATCCACTCTATCCAAGCCTTTCACTCTTCGGTAAGTTTCAATGAGGTCTCCTCTCATCCTTCTAAACTCCAGCGAGTACAGGCCCAGTGCCGTCAAATGCTCATCTTGTTAACCCCCTCATTCCTGGGATAATTCTAGTAAACCTCCCCTGGATTCTCTCCAGAGCCAGCACATCCTTCCTCAAATATGATGCCAAAAATTCCTCACAATTACAACGTCCTCCTTTAAATGAAAAACCATGAGGTATGCTTGGATTGAACTACTGTTGTTGAGACCATGACAAAATATGGCAGATTGGTTATGACGCAAAGATTTATTGCTTGGCAAAGATTTGTCAATTCATTTAAAATAAACAAACAATAGCATGTCTTTTGGGATCACCTTTGGCAATTAAACCTTTGGCAATGCAGGTAGATGGGACGGTGAGAGTAAGTGTTCGGCACGGACTAGAAGGGCCGAGATGGCTTGTTTCCATGCTGTAATTGTTATATGGTTATATGGTTATAAAACAAATGCAAGTCACCACCATTATGCTAGATGCTTGCTGCTTACCCAAATGTAGTTTCCCAGGTCTCCTTTCATGGATCGGTTTAAGTCCCAACTGAAAACATGCCGTTCAGATGTCTCATCCACTTCCCATTTGTCCAGGCTAGAGTTAGTCAGGGTATAGAGGCACTCGTTCTCCTCATCCCACAGTACAGAGCTTAACTGTCATGGGAAGGAAAAGAATGTCACAGCAAGAACCCACACTTTACGCACCAAAGTGAATAGCAATGATCGACATTGACTACTTTTTAAACCTGCATTGGAAAAGTGGCAAATTTCTTTACATGTTCAACAAAATAATGAACGCAACAAATCAGTCTGTGCACATGAATCCATGCAGTTTAAAAGTCTTACCACATCATTGGCTGTGGGGGTGAGAATGCCAAAGAGTGAAGAGACCCTGCGACCCAGTCCCGAGAGCATCCCCTGTCCCTGCTGCACGGGGGCGGAAGCTCACTCTTCCCGAACCATCCGGTGTTAATCGCAGCAACTGGTTCTTTTGGGAAGCAAGAATAAATCCACCTACCTACAGTAAAATAGAACCAGCAACAGCTTAACAAATTCATTCACCAATAAATAGGATTCAAGCAATACATAGGCATTAACCTAACTCTGCTCCAGTTACAATCCACAGCACTAACCTAGAAGTGAAAAAGCTGCAAGAATCAAAACCCAGTCCCAAATCAAAGCTCACTTGATCTAAATCAATCTTAAGAGTGGTTTTCTTAAAATGTTGCCTTAAAGTCTCAATTCTCTGTGAAGCAAATTGCTAATACATCGGAAACTTGAAGTTCCGTCCACCAGGCAAATCCAACTTGCATATTTCACATTATGATATAGGCGTAGTTCTACATTTCTTATAGACATTTCTGATACGCTTTAAGGAAAACTGAAATATTCGTGTTCCCAACATAATGAGTCTATATATAAAAACATACAAAATTCTTAAAGGATGACAGGCTTGATGCAGGAAAAATGGTCCCCATGTTAGGGGATTCCAGAACCAGGGGTCACAGTTTAAGAATAAGGGCTTGGCCATTTGGGACTGAGATGAGGGAAAACCTTTTCACCCAGAGAGTTGCGAGTATGTGGAATTCACTGGATATTTTCAAGAGAGAGCTTTAGCTCATAGGGCTACGGGAATCAAGGGATATGGGGGAAAAGCAGGAACGGGGTACTGATTTTGGATGATCAGGCATGATCATTTTGAATGGCGGTGCTGGCTCGAAGGGCCGAATGGCCTCCTCCTGCACCTATTTTTTTCCCTATGTTTCCATATGATGGTTACAGATCACAAAGCCTCATTCCACTACTGCTACTCCATCAACCCAACACAAAGTTTGCCCATAATAATACAAACCGTTACAGAAGTCAGACACTTCCACTCAGCACTGTTAAAATCCACAGTAATTTCTGTACAAGATTCTTCATGGGTCAAACTGGGCCAATAACATATTGTACCCCGCCTGGAAGCTGCCATCACCGACACACACTGAAAAACAGGGTATCAGAAGGATTAATAAAACAGCAAAACATTTTTTTCATATTTTTAGCATTGAAAGTAGAGAATCCATAATCTCACATAAATCTGTAAGTGTTCAAAGATAATTTTGTATTTTCGTTATAGTTGCAATAATTTACAAAGAGCAATGTTTAACAGTCCTCATGAACAAAGCTCACATTACAGATGAGTCTGTTTAAACAACATCAAAATGTTGCAGCTGCGCTGGGGTGCCATCTATGTAGAGTTTACACGTTCTGTCTGTGACAGCGCAAGTTTCCTTTGTGTGCCTTGGTTTTCTCCCACATCCCAAAGATGTGCGGGTTAGTAGCTTAATTAGGAACAGAATTAGGCCATTTGGCCCATCAAGTCTACTCTGTCATTCAATCATGGCTGGTCTATCTCTCTCTCCTAACCCCATTCTTCTGCCCATAACCCCTGGCACCCGTATTTTAATCGAGAATCTATCCATCTCTGCCTGACTTTGCTTCAACAGCCTTCTGCGGCAAAGAATTCCACAGATTCATCACGCTCTGACTAAAGAAATTCCTGCTCATCTCCTTCCCAAAAGGAACATCCTTTAATTCTGAGGCTTGACCTCCAGTCCGAGACTCTCCCATTAATGGAAACATCCTCTCCATATCCACTCTATCCAAGCCTTTCACTATTCGGTAAGTTTCAAGAGGTCCCTCCTCACTCTTCTCAACTCCAGCGAGTACAGGTCCAGTGCTGTCAAACGCTCATCATATGTTAACCCACTAATTCCTGGGATCATTCTTGTAAGCCTCCTCTGGACCCTCTCCTGAGATATGGTGCCCAAAATTGCTCACAATACTTCAAATGTGGCCTGACCAGCGCCTTTAGAGCCTCAGCATCTGTTGTACTTCCGGTGGTGCTGGTGCCAGCAGCCTCCCCCTACAGCCCAGTATCTTTTTGTTTTTTTGTTTATTTAGTTATGTAAAAGTGTGTTTTTTTGTGGGGGGTTTTTTTGTGTTTTTATGTGGGGGAAGAGGGCACGGTGCGAGGGATACTGTCCTTCAGCCGCTTCCTGGTGAGGACGCGACTATTATTCGAGTCGCGTCCTCGCCCCCCCCCCCCCTCCTCCCCCCACAGCGGCCTACCTACCTGGATTGGCACGGCCTTTCCTGCCGGGATCGACCGGAGCTCCAGCAGCGGCGGGACAGCGCTGAAACATCGCAGGGCTGGCAATGCCTTACCGGGGGTCGCCGTCTGGAGCCCGGAGTGCTGGACCTGCTGCACCAACATCACGGAGCTGCGGTTTGCGGAGCTCCCAACGCGGGCGGCGCTGATGGACAGCGCGGGGCCTGCGACTCTGCCCGGCTCGGCCTGCGGACTCAGGAGATGCAGACTCCGGCAGCGGGAGGCGGCTGATCAGGACGTCCGGGCCGCTGAGGAGGAGGATGCTCACCGTCGGGGTGCGGCGTCGGCGTCCCACCAGCCCGGCGTGAGGGCCTGAACAACGGGCCACCCGGGGCGGCGACTGCGGGTGCTCGGAAGGCCCCGACCACGGATGAACACGGAGGGGAGGCTGGCTGGACTATGGTGCCATCCTCACCTTGGTGCCATTTATGTTATGTTGTGTCGTGGACTTTCTGTGTTTGTGCTTTTTTTTTTTCAATTTCAATTTTATTTTTAATATGTTTCATTATTTATTTATTATTTATTTATTTATTTTCTGTGGATTTTTTTTGTGTTTTTTTTTGTGATTTTTTTTTTTTTATGATACTGCCTGTAAGGGAAATTCATTTTGTTGTCTCAAATTGAGACAATGACAATAAATTTGAATACAATACAATACAAAAGCATTACATACATGTTTTTGTATTCTAGCCCTCGAGATAAAAGCTAGTATTGCGTTTGCCTTCTTTACTACCATTTGGAATGGTAGATTAACTTTTTGGGAAACCTGCACCAGCACTCCCAAGTTCCTTTACACCGCCGATTTCTGGATTCTCTCTCCATTTAGAAAGTCTACACCTTTATTCCTACTACCGAAATGCATGACTCCCCGCTTTGCTACATTATATTCCATCTGCTTCTTCTCTGCCCACGCTCCCAACCTGTCCAACTCCTTCCGAAGTGTCCTTGCTTTCTCTACACTACCTGCCCCTCCACCTATTTTCGTATCATTGGCAAACTTGCCACAAACCCTTGAATCCCTCATCCAAATCATTACTATACAACTTGAAGAGTAGCAGCCCCAGCACTGACCCCTGTGGAAATCCACTAGTCACTAGCAGCTAGCTAGAAATAGCCCCCTTTTTGCCACTCTGCCATCCAGCCAACCTGCTTCCATGGTAGTATCTGCCCTTTGATACCGTGGGCTCTCATCTTCCTTAGCAGCCTCATGTGTGGCACCTTATCATAGGCTTTTTGAAAATCTAGGCAAACATCCACTGACTCTTTTTTGTCTGTCCTGCTATTTACTTCCTCAAAGAATTCCAGCAGATTCGTTAGACAAGATCTCCCCTTCACAAAACCATGCTGACTTTGGCCTATTTTATCATGAACTTCTAAGTACTCTGCAACCCCATTCCTTATAACGGACTCTAATTGGCCCTCTGTAAATTGCCTCCAGTATATAGGGAGTGGATGAGAAAGTGGGATAACATAGAACTAGTGTGGATGGATGATCGGTGGTTGGAGTGGACTCGGTGGGATGAAGGGCCTGGTTCCATGCTGTATCTCTCTAAACTAAACTAAACTTGATCAAAAAGACAGCAACATATCTGAGGAAGGATGTGCTGGCTCAGGAGAGGGTCCAGAGGAGGCTTATAAGAATGATCCCAGGAATAGGTGGGTTAACCTATGATGAGCGTTTGACGGCACTGGCCCTGTACTCGCTGGAGTTTAGAAGAATGAGGGGGGACCTCATTGAAATGTACCGAACAGTGAAAGGCTTGGATAGAGTGGATGTATCCACTAGTGGGAGAGTCTAGCACTAGAGGCCATAGTCTCAAAATTAAAGGACATTCATTTGGGAAGATGAGAAGGAATTTCTTTAGTCAGAGAGTGGTGAATCTGTGGAATTCTTTGCCACAGAAGGCTGTCAAGGGCAAGCCAATGGATATTTTTAAGGCAGAGATAATATATTGGTGATTAGTACAGGTGTCAGAGGTTATGGGGAGAAGGCAGGAGAATGGGGTTAGTAGGAACAGATAGATCAGCCATGATTGAATGGCTTTATAGGCCAAATGGCCTAATTCTGCTCCTATTACTTATGACAACCCTACGACTGTAGCAGAACTAGAGAGAGGAAAATGGAAAAATGCCCTAAGCCCTCCCTAATTTTGGACTTTTCATTCTCCAAAATATTTCAGGTTTTATTTACTCTGTTCCTGCTTTTCAGTTGTTCCTAGTCATAGAGTTGTACAGAGCAAATACAGGCCATTCGGCTCAACTCACCCATGACGATCTAAGTTCGTCCCATTTGCCCGCGTTTAGCCCTATCCCTCCAAATCATTCCTTATCCATGTACCTGTCCAAGTGACTTTAAATATTATTGTTGTTGTACCTATCTCAGCTGCTTCTTCTGGCACCCTCTGTTTGAAAAAAAAAGCTTTTGGGAAATGTAGGAAAGCTTGTGTATTAAATAGAACAGAGCTGGGCAGAAATCTATCCCTGAATATCAAACAAACCCTGGAATTAACTGCAGTTTTACAACTCTGCCAGTCCCTTCCTTCATGACTCCGAGCTCATTATTCCTTCAATCTAAGAGTAGTGAGATCGTAGGACACACTGCCATTGGAAGCAAATTAGATAAATGGTACTAATATTTTTTAAGGAAACTTGGCTAATATGCAACAAAAGAAGTTAATAGTCAAAGCAGCTGGCCAGGAGATGGTCCAGGCTGGCGCCCAATCACCACATGGTGGCTGAGTGTCCATGTTTTTGCACTGTGAACCTGAATTTCATTCTACATAATTTCTCTGTTCACTTCTTAGACTGTGAACGGATCCATTCAAGACATCGCTGAAGAGACTACAATGCAGCAGACTAGGTATCGGGCCACCATTCAATTGGATGATGGCTGATCATCCAAAATCAGTACCCCGTTCCAGCTTTTCCCCCGAATCGGCAGAGCACAATAGCACTCACCTGTGAGGAAGTGTGTTCATTTGGATGTGATAAAGCCACCAGGTCTGCAACGTAAGGGAGGTCACAAGGTGGCAAGTGGAATTCTTTACATACAGACAGCTGGCAGAGAAACACAAGTTTAGTTAAAATCCAGAAATGTGCAAATTATATCTATAATTTTTATTTTAGACATCAGACATTTTTAAAGCAACACAAGGATCAAGTTGAACGCAAATGTACAGATTGTACCAACTACAATTTAACATTAATATAAACTTTTCATCTTTTTAGCAATGTAGGTTTGAGTTCTCCCACCAATTTTCCTCACCTTCTTTGTACAATAATTTGCCTGAAATAAATTACACGCTGGAAAGTGTGCAGAGAAGATTTATGAGAATGTTGCCATTCAAGTAATAAAAACTTTAATACTTGGAGCACAGGAGGATAAGGGGTGATTTTATAGAGGTGTATAAGACCTTGGGTATGCAAGCAAGGAATTTCACTGTGACTTGTCACATATGACAATAAAATATTCAATTCCGTATTCAATCATGATGGGAAAAGACAGGTTAAATGCAGTCTTTTACGCAGAATAGGACAATCAATAGACCATAGGTGCAGGAGTAGGCCATTTGGCCCTTCGAGCCAGCATCGCCATTCAATGCCATCATGGCTGATCATCCCCAATCAGTACCCCGTTCCTGCCTTCTCCCCATATCCCCTGACTCCGCTATCTTGAACCAGAGGACATAGAATTAAAGCGAGGGGGGAGAAATTAAATAGGAACCTGAGGACAACTTTTTATTTTATACACAAGGGTGGTAGGTATATGGAGTGAACTGCCGGAGGAAGTAGTTGAGGAAGGTACTATCACATTTTGCATGTATTGTCCAAATGTATTTTAAACATTTTGACTGGTCCATGGATAGGTTAGGTTTAGAGGGATATGGGCCAAACGCAGGCAGGTGGGACGAGTGTAGATGTGGCATGTTGGTCAACGTGGGCAAGATGCAGCACTTAAGGTAAAGAAGCAAACTATTCACAAGGAATCAGCCAACAGCAGGCAAGGGTAAGCTGCCACTCTTTTCTAAAGCCTCATTCAGTAAATTTCCGCCTAAGAACACACTTTTAGAAACATTGAAAATAGGTGCAGGAGGAGGCCATTTGGCCCTTCGAGCCAGCACCACCATTTATTGTGATCATGGCTGATCATCCACAATTAATAACCCGTGCCTGCCTTCTCCACATAGCCCTTGATTCCGCTGGCCCCTAGAACTCCATCTAACACTCTTTTAAATTCATCCAGTGAATTGGCCTCCACTGCCTTCTGTGGCAGAGAATTCCACAAATTCACAACTCTCTGGGTGAAAAAGTTGTTTCTCATGTCAGTTTTAAATGGCCACCCCTCTATTCTTAGACTGTGGCCCCAGGTTCTGGACTCCCCCAACACTGGGAAAAATGTTCCTGCATCGAGCTTGTCCAGTCCTTTTATAATTTCATGTTTCTATAAGATCCCCTCTAATCCTTCTAAATTTCAGTGAATACAAGCCCAGTCTTTCCAATCTTTCCTCATATGACAGTCCAGCCATCCCGGGGATTAACCTCGTGAACCTACGCTGCATTGCCTCAATAGTCCTTCCTCAAATTAGGAGACCAAAACTGCACACAATATTCCAGATATGGTCTCTTTACTCGTAAACACCTGTGTTTCATAAGCTAATACAAGGTTGGCCAGTTTATTCAATGCAAGCAAAAGCTGAGTGAGGTAGTGTTAGAGTCTTGGCATTACATCTCACCAAAGCTCACCCGGCTTTGGAGAGCTACATTAGGCTGGAGATATGGAATGCAGATGGAAATCCCCGGCCGAAAACTAGCATCCTACATTGCAATAGCCAACCACAACAGAGTTCTCACACATTAAATCATATCCCAGTTGCAAACTCTCTTTTATATTCAAGACAAACTGAATTCTAAATCAGTTGGCAACAGTTAATAGCGTTTGTTACCTTAGCAACAGACATCTGGCCAATCTTCCAGACAATTAGCTTTTCACCACAGACAAGCCATGCCCATCCATTTTCACTAATTTTAACACTTAATGGCTCATCCACTGAAAGGAAAAGTAATCAATTAACAAAATTCCAATTCCACTTACAATAGATTAATACAAGCACATTTATTAAAATAAATAAGATTCATATTCCTCTCACTTAACCAGCATGCCCCATTAAAAATATTCAAGTACTTTAAACTTTTATGTTTACTTTAGCTTTCAGCTAAATCTTAACTACATTGCACTTTTAACTTTTGCACTTTTTATAATGCATTTTTAATTTTGCTTTTCTTTTCTATTAATTCATCTATTTTATTTCATTTTATTATTTCATTTTATTGTATGACATGTTTTTATGTGAAGCACTGAGTCTGCCTCGTGTATGAAATGTGCTATAAAAATAAAGTTGCCTTGCCTGGCGTTGCCTTAAGTCAAGTCACATTTATTTATATAGCACATTTAAAAAACAACTCTCATTGGCCAAAGTGCTTTGTTATAAGAATAGCACAACAAAACTACATACATATATACATGTTGCCCTCACTCAGAGGACGTCAGGAAAGGCTTGGGAGTATAGATAAGTCTTTAGTCTCGACTTAAAAGAGTCGATGGAGGGGGCAGCTCTGATGGGAAAGGGGATGCTATTCCACAGTCTAGGGGCTGCAACCGCAAAGGCGCGGTCGCCCCTGAGCTTATGCCTAGACCGTGGGATATTCAGCAGCCCCAAGTTGGCCGATCTGAGGGGCCTGGTGGAGTGGTGGGTGAGAAGACTTTTTATGTAGGTGGGGGCAAGCCCATTGAGTGCTTTGTAGACATGGAGGAGAATCTTGAAGTTTATACGGAACCACACAGGGAGCCAGTGGAGAGAGGCCAGGATCGGGGTGATGTGGTCTCTTTTTCGGGTGCCCATCAGGAGTCTCGCTGCGGCGTTTTGGGCCAGTTGCAGGCGGGACAGTGAAGATTGGCTGATGCCAGTGTAAAGGGAGTTGCAGTAATCTAGGCGGGAGGAGATGAATGTGTGGATGATCTTTTCCAGGTCATCAAACTGGAGGATTTTTTTTTATTTTAGCTATCATCCGAAACTAAAAGCTAGCTTTTACCACGGCATTGACTTGTTTGTCAAATTTCAGTGCTGAGTCAAATATCACACCAAGGTTTTTGACGTGAGGTTTGAGTAGTGGGGTAAGGCTTCCAAGGCTGCCTGCTATCATTTTGATTGAGTCCGAGGGGCCGAGAAGGATGACCTCAGACTTACTCTCGTTTAGTTGGAGGAAGGTCTGGGCCATCCAACACTTTATATCCTCAAGGCAGTGGGTAAGGTTAAACAGATTTGATTGGTTTTTGGGCTTCAGGGGGAGATAGAGTTGGGTATCGTCTGCGTAGCAATGGAAGGAAATGCCGTGCCTTTCAATGACTTGGCCTAAGGGGAGCATATACAGGGAGAAGAGAATGGGGCCAAGGATGGAACCTTGTGGAACCCCACAGCAGAGATTAGCTGGGGAGGAGAATGAGTTGCCTATGTTAGTCGAAAAACTCCTACCTTTGAGGTAGGAGATGAACCAGCTCAGGGCAGTGCCATCAATACCAACCCCATACCGGAGACGGTTAATTAGGATGGTGTGGTCGACAGTATCAAATGCTGCACTGAGGTCAAAGAGCAGAATTGCAGAGTCGCCGGAGTCAACGGTGAACAGTAGGTAATTGTGTACCTTCAACAAGGCAGACTCTGTGCTATGGTGAGCCCTGAAACCTGATTGGAAAGTTTCCAGGATAGTGTTTTGGTGAAGGTAAGGTATAAGTTGACTTAAAATTACCTTTTCAAGGGCTTTTGAGAGGAAAGGCAGTTTAGAAATGGGTCTGTAGTTGCTTGGCAAGGTGGGGTCGAGGTTAGGATTTTTCAGGTGATCAGTTTTACAAGGGAGGGTAAAGTAACGGGTTGGAAACTGTCTAATTTTGAAGAGCAAACCAATGAGACAGCCAGGTCACGGGTGGGAGGGGAAGTATTCGTTCTTATATTCTTTACTTTGCTGGTGAAAAATGTGGTAAATTCCTCGCACTTAACAGGGAACCCAGTTAGGCTGGTGCTGGTGGCAGGACAGATGATGGAGGTGATGGTGCTAAAAAGGACCTTGGAGTTTTGCGCGTTTTTGGAGATAAGGGTGGAAAAATATTTAGTTCTTGCAGATTTTACTGCTTCCTGGTAAATACCCATTGTGGGTATTAAGCCAGCCATTGTGCACCTCCGAAGCTTTCTATCAGATTTAGCAAGAAATGCCTTGGATTTTTTAAACTTGAGGCAAGATACAGGTAGCTCAGCGATAACGCGGGTTTCCACTAGACAAGGTGAATACAGCGCGAGTAATGAATTTGAGAACACTAGTTGTAGGGTTCAACAAAACCCATTTCTATGGTTCCATTCCCTGCAGCGAGCAAGCACTATTGTCTCTTTCCACTTTAACCACAGGTGGCCAATAAAATGGACGTCCAATAGCTTCTACTGACTTGTGCAACAGACCGAGATGCTGCCAGAACCATGCAATTCTTTGCGTGCTGGTTGCAGAAGAACTACTGCTATTGTACATTACAATTGCTCCACTGTTTTAAATCTTTATTTATCTATACATTATGGAAGGCTTGATTGTAATAATGTATAATTTTTTATTTGACTGGAAAGTATGCAATAAAAAGTATTTCACTGTATCTCAGTACACATTACAATAATAAACTAAACTAATACTCTATTAAATAATAACATACAATCTTTTGTTTTTCAGCTTGCAGTCCCAAAAAATAACTTATTGCTATTGATTAGACCTTTATTTTTTGAAAATCCGTGGAAAAAATAACTGTAATTGCGAGTCTGAAACTCCCTAGCCCCTAACCCTCTTTGACATAATTGTCATCATAACGCAATTTTCTGTAAATTAATGCTTCTTAGGATGCAATATCTTGTTAAACAATAGGCACGTGCCGACTAGAGATTTTTAGACACAACAGCACCAATTTCTTCATGCAGGATTAACGAAAATGAAGGTTTTAAATGGTTACAACTTTATTTGTATGGCAAAATAATCTAAAATAATCAACTGTTTTCACTTTGCTTTAATGTTGGGTCAGGTGAACAGATAAAATAATAAGACACATTGGAATAAATCAGTTTAGCATAGAAAAAGTTCTAAACTTACAAACAACAGAGTATAGAGATGATAATTTATACACTATTCAGTTTCTTGGTCATGAAAAAAAATGTACCTTCGGCTAGAGTTATCGCCTCCATAACCTTCACAGGAAGAGATGATCCAAAACTTCTTATTTCATAGTTGAGGGTCTCGGCAACAGTTTGATATTGTGCTCCTCTGGTTGGTGTTGAACTACAACGATAAAAATTATTCTGGTCAAAATTTACAATGGTGATTACATTTAAATCTCAAAGCTAACGTGAAAGGTCCTGTGTGGAAAAATATATTCAACTTTACAGGCATTCCATCACAGGAAACAGACTATTAACCCACATCAGAGGAAACAGGCTATTGACCAGCATCTACTACAAACCTACTGACTCCCATAGCTATCTAGACTACACTTCTTCCCACCCTGCTTCTTGTAGACTCCATCCCTACTCCCAATTCCTCCATCTATGCCGCATTTGCACCCAGGATGATGTGTTCCATACCAGGGCATCGGAGATGTCCTCATTCTTTTGGGAATGGGGGTTCTCCGCTTCCATTATAGATGAGGCTCTCACTAGGGTCTCCTCGATATCCAGCAGCTCCGCTCTTACTCCCCCCTCACCCTATTCGTAACAAGGACAGAGTCCCCTTTGTTTTCAACTTCCACCCCATCGGCCGTTGCATACAGCATATAATCCTCCAAAATGTTGCCACCTCCAACGGGATCCCACTACTGGCCACATCTTCCCATCTCCACCCCTTTCTGCTTTCACCAGAGACCGTTCCCTCCAAAACTCCCTGGTAAACTCGTCCCTTCCCACC
The DNA here is from genome assembly GCF_028641065.1 of Leucoraja erinaceus. Classification (NCBI taxonomy): domain Eukaryota; kingdom Metazoa; phylum Chordata; class Chondrichthyes; order Rajiformes; family Rajidae; genus Leucoraja; species Leucoraja erinaceus. The sequence continues at coordinate 3,349,381 of NC_073384.1, read as the reverse complement.
TAAACCATCCCCTCCCGGGTACTTTCCCCTGCAACCGCAGGAAATGCTACACTTGTCCTCTTACCTCCCCCCTCCTCGACTCAATAGACAATAGGTGTAGGAGTAGGCCATTCGGCCCGTTGAGCCAGCACCGCCAATCAATGTGACCATAGCTAATCATGCCCAAACAGTACCCCGTTCCTGCCTTCTCCCCATATCCCCTGACTCCCCTATCTTTAAGTATCCAGAGAACCGGCCTCCACTGCCCTCTGAGGCAGAAGAATTCCACAGACTCATAATTCTCTGTGTGAAAAAAGTGTTTCCTCATCTCCGTTCTAAATGCCTTACCCCTTAATCTTAAACTGTGGCCCCGGGTTCTAGATTCCCCCAACATCGGGAACATGTTTCCTGCCTCTAGCGTGTCCAAACCCTTAATAATCTTATATAATAATAATAATCTTATTTATATAGCACATTTTTAGTCAACTTGCATTGACCCCAAAGTGCTTCACATAATTACATTACATTTACACACAGGCAAAGGTGGGTGAAGTGTCTTGCCCCAAGGACACAACGACAGTATGCACTCCAAGCGGGATTCGAACCGGCTACCTTCCGGTCGCCAGCCGAACACTTAGCCCATTGTGCCATCTGTCGTCCCACATATATGTTTCAATAAGATCCCCTCTCATCCTTCTAGAGTATACAAGCCCAGCCTCTCCATTCTCTCAGCATATGACAGTCCCACCATCCCGGGAATTAACCTTGTGAACCTACGCTGCACTCCCTCAATAGCAAGAATGTCTTTTCTCAAATTAGGGGACCAAAACTGCACACAAAACTCCAGAAGTGGTCTCACTAGGGCCCTATACAACAGCAGAAGGTCCTCTTTGCTCCTATACTCAACTCCTCTTGTTATGACTCCATCCAAGGACCCAAACAGTCTTTCCACGTGAGGCAGAGGTTCACTTGCACCTCCTCCAACCTCAACTACAGTATCTGCTGTTCCAGGTGTCAACTTCTCTACATCAGCGAGACCAAACGCAAGCTCGGCGATCGTTTCGTTGAACACCTCCGTTCGGTCCATCTTGACCTACCTGATGTCCCGCTGGCACAACTTTCCCTCCCATTCTGATCTTTCTGTCCTGGGCCTCCTCCATTGTCAGAGTGAGGCCCAGCGCAAATTGTAGGAACAGCACCTCATATTTTGCTTGGGTGGTTTACACCCCAGAGGTATGAACATTGACCTCTAACTTTCGACAGCCATTACTTTCTCTCTCCATCACCTCCCCTTCCCAGTGCTCCCACCAGTCTTACTCTCTGCCTACATTCTATCTTTGTCCTTCCCCTAACATCAGTCTGAAGAAGGGTCTCGACCCAAAACGGCGCCAATTCCTTCTCTCCATAGATGCTGCCTCACCCGCTGAGTTACTCAAGCATTTTGTGTCCACCAAAAGATTCCAAGAGTTCATATAATGGAACACAGGAGGAAAGATAAATGTGGGCCCCGGTGATTGAGTTACAGAATGGATTACGATGGTGAATGACAAAACAGCTAAGAGTACACAAATACTTAGTCTGTTTTAACCATATCTGCAGATTATCAACCGAGCATAAAAGCAGAGAATCTGTGCTGAATCATTACAAAACATTGCTGCAGTTGAATCAAAGTAGCGTGTTTTATTGTTATCATTTTATCGAAAGGATGGAAAGACGTGAGAAAGGGTCCAGATATGATTTACGATAATGGCTGCTGGGATGAGGACTGCAGTTACGTTAGAGATGATAAAATGTATTAAAAATGAGCAATCTGGACAGAGTGGATCGTGGGAGATTGTTCCCTCTAATAGAAAGGTTAAGGACCAAAGGTCGCAGCAATAATATGAAAGGGAAGAGAACACAAGGAAAAAGGTTTAGGCAACATGTGGCTGGAATCTAAAGCATGCTGCCTTAGATGAAATGGAAGTAGGTTTTGTTGCGGCTTTCAAGAGGTGATTGGATAAACATATGGAGAAAATCTTGCAAAGTTGCAGAGAAAGGGATGGACGGTGAAACGGAGAATTACTCCAATGGAGAGAGAGCTCTTGCAGATGTGCTGAATGGCTCCTTTTTGTACTTTCAAAATTCACCCAATTTTTGTAAACCAGAGTGTAAAGTAGTAACTTTGCACTTTATCAGTCATCTACTTGCATATGGTCATAAGTGATAGGAGCAGAATTAGGCCATCCAGCCCATCAAGTCTGCTCCGCCATTTAATCATGGCTGATCTATCTCTCCTTCCTAAACCCATTCTCCTGCCTTCTCCCCTTAACACCTAACACCTGTACTTAATCAACAGTCTATCTATCTCTGCCTTAAAAATATCGATTGATTTGGCCTCAACAGGCCTTCTATGGCAAAGAATTCCAGATTCACCACCCTCTGAACAAAGAAAATCCTCCTCATCTTCCCTAAAGGAAGGTCCTTTAATTCGGAGGCTATGATCCCTGGTCTTAGACTCTCCCACTTGTAGAAACATCCTCTCCACATCCACTCTCTCCAAGCCTTCCACTACAAAATCATAAACTGATAACGTGACGTCAAGATGACCTTACAAACAGTCGTTGTTTAACTTATCTACCTGTTTATTTTATTTATTAAATAATTCCATGGTATCTGGGAACTGATGGCAAGATCATAATTTATTGCATATCACTATAGGGCCTTTTTGAGAAGAGACTCGAGCATCAATTAGTTACGTTCGGAGTCATACATCAGACAGACCAGGCAAAGGCAGCAGACTTTCTCCCCCAAGTGGACATCAATGAACCAAATGGGGATCAAGCTTTTGATGATGTAGTTCTGATAGAGGGAAAGTCTGTTTGTATTTTCCAAAGACATTTGAGGTACCACATAAAGGGCTCCAACAGAAAATGAGGGTTTATTAAAGACAGAAAACTGAAATGGTTTTTTAAAGTGTAAAATAAATTATGGTGGTGCCAAAATAAATGATCCACAATTATGACAAAGCAGTGTGCATAATGCATTGTAGTTTATAAATTGAAAACCGAAGCAACTTTTTAAATATTGAGTGAGTAGAAATGTTGGTGAAATGCTTTATGAGATACAGAAAATGGGAGATGGGAGCAACATCACCCGGCGAGAACGACCTGGAACATCGGGCCTCCGTAGAGGCAACTGTGGAGGCCTCAATAGGCCCGACTATGGGTGAACTGTGGTTGGGGACTGGACTTTGTGCCTTCCCTCGTAATGGGAACCATTGTGGGGGGATGTTCTTTATGTTTAAAACTCTTATTAATGTTATGTCTGTATTCCTTCTTTATGTGCTGCAAAATGGCAAGAAGCATTTCACTTCACTACACCTAGGTGTATGTGAATGTGACCAATAAAATACCTTTGATACTTTGATAGTCCCAAGGACAGATTAATATCTCATATATTCTTACAACATTGAAGGGAGACATTCATACCCTCACATCTATACCATCTTTCAAAACATTGCTAATCATCCCATCCCACATGGATTTTACTGTAATATATTCTTTCTCACATGCTCACCAACCATGGTACTGTTTTCTTATTGTCACGTGTACAGAGATTGTGAAAAGCTTTGGTTTGCATGCTAACCAGGCAAATCAAACCACACAAATGCAAAAACAAATGAAACAGAATATAGCAATACAGCTATAAAGGGCAAGATGAAGGAAAAAACTAACACTGATTCTCCTGCCACCTACCTTACGCTAGAGAACAAATGTCTTTGGGATGCAGAAGGAATTCAAAGCTCGGTGGAATTACTGCACGGAAGTCAGGATTGAACCTTGGTCCTTGATCTGAGCATACTGCTCTGCTTGCCTACCACCCAGATTGGCTTGTGTTCATCAGGCTCACAAAATTGAGAGCAACTGACAAGGTGGATGGCACAACATTAGCTGAAGTTTAGATCAAAGGGATTGGGGTTGTCACCCATTTAAGACTGAACTGAGGAAAAAATTATCTCCAAAGAGGTTGTAAATCTTTAGAATCCTTTAGTCAGAGGGTGGTGAATCTGTGGAATTATTTCGTACAGAAGGCCGTGGAGGCCTTCAGTGGATATTTTTAAGGCTGAGATAGATTAAATCTTGATTAGTACGGGTGTCAGAGGTGATGGGGAGAAGGCAGGAGAATGGGGTTAGGAGAGTAAGATAGATCAGCCATGATTGCATGGTGGAGTAGATTTGATGGGGGCGAATGGCCTAATTCCTTGTTACCTTCTGACCACTTAAGAGAGTTATGTGTGCACTGCAATTAATGAAAGTCAAGGTACACTTGGAAACGGAATGTGAAAATTGGGCAGGAAAATGGTTTTGAGGAAGGAATTAATGTCTTATCCAGTGGTGGAATAGGCCGGAAGATTCTTGTGGTCTGAAACTGTTTCTGTTGCTCTGCAAATCAGGCTGGAAAAACCCACAATTCCGCATCAGTGACAGAAACTTTGCTTTCAGCTTCAATAGGGCAAAACAGCTGAATTTATTCAACCTTAGATAATTAGAACTGCATAATGCATGTTGAAATATAAATGTGCAAGGCATCAGAAGAGAAGAGAGCAAAGAGATGAGTGTAGGAGGTGGATTCTCACGCGAGGTTGAGACTGAATGTCTCTGGCTGGACATAGACAATAGGTGCAGCAGGAGGCCATTCGGCCCTTCGAGTCAGCACCCCCATTCATTGCGATTATGGCTGATCGTCCCCTATCAATAGGGAGGTTTCACCCATGACCCATACTGTTGCTACACTACGCCAAGTGGAGTACACGCGATGAACTGCAGGTAAGCACTTCCCATTGTTTCCAGCGTAGCGGGCCCGTTAAAACCGCCGAAATTGTCCATTTTTGCGCTGTAAATAATTATGGAAATCGGGATAAGCGTGAGAGACATTTAGCCTACTTCAGATTTCCAAAAGTGAGGAGAAATGACGGTAGATAGAAGCGAGAGCTAAAGGGACAACAGCCAGAGTGCTTGGCGAACATTGGCCATTTGCTCACTGCATTTCATCAACTAAGGCATTATTTGTGTTTTTTCTTGATTCCTTTGGCATCTAAAAAGTTTCAGAAGTGATAAATCTGGCTGTAAAATGTTTTAATCGTCCATGGTTCTCAAGTGAGGTTTTACATACAAAAAGAAAACGCCTCTGAAGCAAAGTTTACAGCCAGATTTATCACTTGAGACTTTTTAGATACCAAAGGAATCAAGAAAAACCACAAATAATGCCTTACTGTTGATGAAATGCAGTGAGCAAACACAATAATTCCCAATATTTTCAATTTCCGATATCTGCACGGTCAATGTTCACCAAGCACTTTAGCTGCTGCTGTCCCTTCAGTTCTCACTGCTCTTTATCTTCATTTCGCTTCACTTTTGGAATTCTGAAGTTGGGTACATGTCTCTCACGCTTACCCCGACTGCCACAATTTTTTACAGCGCAAAAATTCAACATTTTGGCGGTTTTTAACAGGTAGGAAAGTACGCGTTTCATACATTAATAACATATACCGGAAGTTACGGATGTCCTCCAGATGGATTGAGCGGCTCCGTGCGTCAAGCCCTATGATCCTGTGAACTTACGTGCAACCCCCCTATAGGGTGATTTCACGAAAGGTCACTGGATCATAGATCCTCACCCACGTGACCGCAAAATTTAACTGGGGTACAAACGTCACTTCCAGTACATGTTATTGATGCTAGAAACGCGTACTTTCAAACCTGTTAAAAACCGCGAAAACGGTTAGTTTTTGAGCTGTAAATAACTGTGCCAGTCGGGGGGGACCGCGAGGCACAGCTATCTTACTTTAGAATCCAGAAGATAAAGAAAAACGAAGGTAAAGACAAGAGAGCGCTGAAGGGAAAATAACAGCGGAAGTTGTTGGCCATGCAGATATAAAGATAGAAAATATCGGGAATTATCGCGTTTGCTCACTGCATTTCATCAAAACATCAATAATGCCTTAGTTTTGATGAAATGCAGTGAGCAAACGCGATAATTCCCGATAGTTTCTATCTTTATATCTGCACGGCCAACAACTTCCGCTGTTGTTGCCCCTTCAGCTCTCTCTTCTCTTTACCTTAGTTTTCCTTAATCTTTAGAACTCTAAAGCAGGATAGCTGTGTCTTACGGTCATCCCGACTGGTACAGTTATTTACAGCGCAAAAACTAACCATTTTCGCGGTTTTTAACAGGTTTGAACGTGCGCGTTTCTAGCATCAATAACATGTACTGAAAGTGACGTTTGTACCCAGTTGGATTTTGCGGCTCCGTGCGTGAAGACCTAAGACCTTTTTCCTCACCCGTCTCAAATGGCCTCCCCTTTATTCTAAGACTGTGGCCCCTGGTTCTGGACTCGCCCAACATTGGGAACACTTTTCCTGCATCTAGCTTGTCCAGTCCTTTTATAATATTATATGTTTCTATAGATCCCCCCTCATCCTTCTAAACTCCAGTGAATACAAGCCTAGTCTTTTCAATCTTTCCTCATATGACAGCCCCGCCATCCCAGGGATCAATCTCGTGAACCTACGCTGCACTGCCTCAATCACAAGGATGTCCTTCCTCAAATTAGGAGACCAAAACTGTACACAATACTCCAGATGTGGCCTTACCAGAGCCCTATACAACTGCAGAAGAACCTATTTACTCCTATACTGAAATCCTCTTGTTATGAAGGCCAACATTCCATTAGCTGTCTTCACTGCCTGCTGTACCTGCAAGCCAACTTTCAGTGACTGGTGTACAAGGACACCCAGGTCTTGCTGTACCTCCCCCTTACCTAACCTAACCCCATTCATATAATAATCTGACCCCTTGTTTTTGCCGCCAAAGTGAATAACCTCACATTTATCTATATTATACTGCATCTGCCCACTCACTCAACCTGTCCAGGTCACCCTGCAACCCAACCCTCTTCACAGTTCACACTGCAACCCAGCTCTGTGTCATCCGCAAACGTGCTAGTGTTGCTCCTAATTCCTAATGGACAGTTGTGAACGACTGGCGGAGCCGGGGCCCGGGGCGGGGACTGGGGGTCTGGGGGTCGGGTCTGTCTTCGGACTGAAGCCTCGGCTCATCTAAAGCTGGACAAGTTGCAGAAAGACACGGCCTCTCGCCCCAACTCACCGGCTGCAAAGCGTGGCGCGCCAGGCCGGGGACAAGACGCCGGTCGCGCCCGCAGACAGGCTCCGCCGGCCCTGCACCGTGAAGCCGCCGCCGCCGCCGCCTGGACCGCCTGGGCCGCGAGGTGATCCGTAGCAACTGCCCGGGGGCCGCCTGGTGCCTGCGGGGGCCCGCGGTGAAAACATGGTGGCTCCGGCCCGGCCCGCCTTGCCTCGCTCCGACAGTCTCCCCGCGTCTCTCTCTCTCTCTGTGTCCACCGCACACTGTCTACCCCGCGCTCCCAGCCCGGCTCCCCCACTCTGTCTCTGTCTCTGTCTCTGTCTCCCCCACACGGACTGTCCGCGCCGACCGCGCGCTCCGTGTTCCCGCCTCTCTAACGGCCGCTCATTGGACGCTGCTCCACGTCGTACGTTAATAAACGTCCCCCTGATTGGCACCAACTTTCCACACTAACCCAGACACAAACTCCACACTGACCCAGACACAAACTCCACACTAACCCAGACACAAACTCCACACACTGACCCAGACACAAACTGCACACACTAACCCAGACACAAACTGCACACTGACCCAGACACAAACACCACACTAACCCAGACACAAACTCACACACTAACCCAGACACAAACTCCACACTAACCCAGACACAAACTCCACACTGACAAACACCACACACTGACCCAGACACAAACTCCACACACTGACCCAGACACAAACTCCACACACTGACCCAGACACAAACTCCACACACTGACCCAGACACAAACTCCACACACTGACCCAGACACAAACTCCACACACTGACCCAGACACAAACTCCACACACTGACCCAGACACAAACTCCACACACTGACCCAGACACAAACTCCACACACTGACCCAGACACAAACTGCACACACAAACCCACACACAAACCACACACAGACCCAAACACAAACCCCCACACTAACCCACAAACAAACTCCACACACTGACCCAGACACAAACACCACACACTGACCCAGACACAAACTGCACACTGACCCAGACACAAACACCACACACTGACCCAGACACAAACTGCACACACACCCAGACACAAACACCACACACTGACCCAGACACAAACTGCACACTGACCCAGACACACACTCCACACACTGACCCAGACACAAACTGCACACTGACCCAGACACAAACACCACACACTGACCCAGACACAAACTGCACACTGACCCAGACACAAACACCACACACTAACCCAGACACAAACTGCACACTGACCCAGACACAAACACCACACACTAACCCAGACACAAACTCCACACTGACCCAGACACAAACACCACACACTGACCCAGACACAAACTCCACACACTGACCCAGACACAAACTCCACACACTGACCCAGACACAAACTCCACACACTGACCCAGACACAAACTCCACACTGACCCAGACACAAACACCACACACTGACCCAGACACAAACTCCACACTGACCCAGACACAAACTCCACACACTGACCCAGACACAAATTCCACACTGACCCAGACACAAACTCTACACTAACCATATAACAATTACAGCACGGAAACAGGCCATCTCGGCCCTACAAGTCCGTGCCAAACAACTTTTTTCCCTTAGTCCCACCTGCCTGCACTCATACCATAACAAGGGGTCACAGCCTAGGATAAAGGGGAAATCCTTTAAAACCGAGATGAGAAGAGACACAAACACCACGCAGAGAGTGGTGAATCTCTGGAACTCTCTGCCACAGAGGGTAGTTTTGAGGCCAGTTCATTGGCTATATTTAAGAGGGAGTTAGATGTGGCCCTTGTGGCACTAAGGGGATCAGGGGGTATGGAGAGAAGGCAGGTACGGGATACTGAGTTGGATGATCAGCCATGATCATATTGAATGGCGGTGCAGGCTCGGCCCCGAATGGCCTACTCCTGCACAACTAAATTCTATGTTTCTATGTCTGCATGTTTCTATAACCCTCCATTCCCTTCTCATCCATATGCCTATCCAATTTATTTTTAAATGATACTAGCGAACCTGCCTCCACCACTTTCACCGTAAGCACATTCCACACTGCTACCACTCTCTGAGTAAAGAAGTTCCCCCTCATGTTACCCCTAAACTTCTGTCCCTTAATTCTGAAGTCATGTCCTCTTGTTTGAATCTTCCCTATTCTCAAAGGGAAAAGCTGATCCACATCAACTCTGTCTATCCCTCTCATAATTTTAAAGACCTCTATCAAGTCCCCCCTTAACCTTCTGCGCTCCAGAGAATAAAGACCTAACTTATTCAACCTTTCTCTGTAACTCAGTTGTTGAAACCCAGGCAACATTCTAGTAAATCTCCTCTGTACTCTCTCTATTTTGTTGACATCCTTCCTATAATTGGGCGACCAAAATTGTACACCATACTCCAGATTTGGCCTCACCAATGCCTTGTACAATTTTAACATTTCATCCCAGCTTCTATACTCAATGCTCTGATTTATAAAGGCTAGCATACCAAAAGCTTTCTTTACCACCCTATCTATATGAGATTCCACCTTCAAGGAACTATGCACGGTTATTCCCAGATCCCTCTGTTCAACTGTATTCTTCAATTCCCTACCATTTACCATGTACGTCCTATTTTGATTTGTCCTGCCAAGATTTAGCACCTCACATTTATCAGCATTAAACTCCATCTGCCATCTTTCAGCCCATTCTTCCAAATGGCCTAAATCACTCTGTAGACTTTGGGAATCTTCTTCATTATCCACAATACCCCCTATCTTGGTATCACTAACCCAGACACAAACTCCACACTAACCCAAACACAAACTCCACAATAACCCGGACACAAACTCTACACTAACCCAGGCACAAGCTCTAGAGAACACCGGTGGCAGCAATGACTGCCTCTTCAACAGTCTGTCCGTCCCTTCTCTGTTATTTTATAGTATGTGTTAAATGTATGTTTTAGTGTTCTTTAGCTTGTTTTATGTGGGGGGGGGGAAAAACTTTTTTTTAAATCTCTGACATCGACGGAGATGCGATTTTTTCCCATATCGTATCTCCGTCCGCACTGGGGACTGAAGTCAGCTGGAGACCAACATCGGGAGCCTGCGGAATAACATCATGGAGATTGACGTCAGGAGTTCCAAACTGCAGGAGCTTCGACCACCCCAATACGGGAGCTTCGATCGACACGACGCAGGATCTTCGATCGCTGGCTGTGTGAACTTCGATTGTCCCGACAGATGGTTCGACTTCCCCAACTGCGGAAGAATAAAGAGGAAGATTAAAATTTATTGCCTTCCATCACAGTGAGGAGCATGGGGAATTGAATGTCCTTTATTGCCATTCAGACCTTTCAGTCTGAACGAAATGTTGTGCCTGCAGTCATATACAATAATACACAACAGAACAGACAGTAAACACAAATTATCATCCTCCACAGTGAGTCCACCAAGCACCTCCTCACTGTGATGGAGGCAAAAATCTTAGGGCTGCAGTCTCTTCCCTCCTCTTCTCCCTCTGCGCTGAGGCAATACCCCACTGGGCGATGGTAAATCAGTCCCGCGGCTCACCGAGCTCCGCGAACGGGCCGGTTCAAACACCGCGGCCCGGGGTGGTCGAAGCTGCCGCCCTCCAGTCCAGCGGACACAGCTGTTGACGACGTCATCCACTGGCCCGCGGCCGAACCCCGGACTCAGGCCGCCGCCACCAGAACGCTGTCTCAGCCACCGGAGCACCATTCCAGCCCCGAGCCGGGTCGCCCTCACGGGAGCGTCTCAGCCCCGCGCCAGGCCGCCCTCACGGGAGCGCCGTTACCCTCGAGCTGGGCCACCCCGACGGGAGCGCCGTTACCCTCAAGCTGGGCCGCCCTCACGGGAGCGCCGTTTCCCTCGGGCTGGGCCGCCCCGACAGGAGCGCCGTTACCCTCGGGCTGGGCCGCCCACACGGGAGCGCCGTTACCCTCGGGCTGGGCCGACCACACGGGAGCATCTCAGCCCCTTGCCAGACTGCCGTCACGGGAGTGTCACAGCCCCTCAGGGGAGCGCCGTTCCAGCCCCGAGCTGGGCCGCCCTCACGGGAGCGAGCCCAGGGCGAGTTCCGACAGGCTGCCTCCGGAGCCTCAAGGTCGCCAACTCCACCATTAGGCCTCAGCGCTGACGGAGGCAGAGAAGGGGGATACGACAAAAAAGTTGCATTCCCCCGAAGGGAGAGACAGCAAGCCCCGTTTCAACCCCCCACATAAACACAACCTAAAAAAACAAAAACTTAGCTAGACAAAACGAAAAACACAACACAATAGGCTGCTGTGGTGGATGTTTATGTTAACTTTTATGTAGTTGTGTGTCTTGTTGCTTTTTTTTTTAAGTTTGGCTGTATAGCAATACGAATATTACTGTACATGTAACATTAAAAGACCTTTGAAACAAGCTCTAGAGAACACAGTAACAATAGCGCTAGAGACTAGCACGGGCACAAGTTCTAGAGGACACAGGCACAAGATGACAAAAAGCTGGAGTAACTCAGCGGGACAGGCAGCATCTCTGGTGAGAAGGAATGGGTGACGTTTCGGGTCGAGACCATTCCTCAGACTGGATAGGGATAAGGGAAACGAGAGATATAGACTGCGATGTGGAGAGATAAAGAACAATTAATGAAAGATATGCATAAAAGTAACGATGATAAAGGAAACAGCCCATAGTAAACTGTTTGTTAGGTGAAAATGAGAAGCTGGTGCGACTTGGGTGGGGGAGGGATAGAGAATATCGGGGCTACCTAAAGTGAGAGAAATCAATATTTATACCACTGGGCTAAACGCTGCCCAAGCGAAATATGAGATGCTGTTCCTCCAATTTGTGTTTAGCCTCACTCTGACAATGGTGGAGACCGAGGACAGAGAGGTCTGTGGGAATGAGAAGGAGAATTAAAGTGTCCAGCAACCGGGAGATCAGGTCGTTTCACGCGTGCCGAGCAAAGATGTTCCGCGAAGCAATCGCCCAGCCTGCGTTTGGTCTCGCTGATGTATAAGAGTCCACATGTTGAACAATGGATCTAGTAGATGAGATTGGAGAAGGTGCAAGTTGCACCTGTCTGGCCTGCTAAGTTACTCCAGCTTTTTGTGTCTATCCTCAGTTTAAACCAGCATCTGCAGTTCCTTCTTATACAGCTCCAGAGAACACAGTTACACAGGTACAAGCTCTAGAGACCACAGTAACAGAGGTCCAAGCTCTTGGGAATCAGAATCAGAATCACATTTTATTTGCCAAGTATGTTTTGCAACATATGAGGAATTTCATTGGCCAGGTCAGTCAAACAATCAGTCAAGCAACAGATCACTCAAAAACACATTTTAACATGAACATCCACCACAGTGACTCCTACACATTCCTCACTGTGATGGAAGGTGAAATAAAGTTCAAGTCTCTTCCCTTTGTTCTTCCTCGGTCGTGGGCCTCGAACCTCCATTGACGGGATGATTTTGACTCCTGTAGCCGGCGGCATTCGGGTCCTCCGTGTCGAGGTGATCCTCTCCCGCATCGGGAGGATGTCAGCTCCCCCGCGCCCGGCGATCGAACCTCACGTCGGGGCTGGGTGAACCTTCCGCGATGTTGGAGCTCCCGACTCGGCCTCACCCGACTGCGAGCTTGATGGTAAGTCCGCGGTGGGATTGACCCCAGGCAAGGGATCAGCTCCGATGTTAAGTCCGCGCCCCGCGGTGGGGCTCACGACAGTCCGAGACGGCTCCCAGCTCCATCGATGGTAGGCTGCAGAGCCCGGAGAATGTGATCCGAAAATTGATCACATCTCCGGGAAGGTAAGAACTTGACAAAAAGTTTCCCCCGATCCCCTCCCCCCTCTCCCCATATAAAACAAACCGAAGAACAATAAAACAAACTTTGATCGCACTAAAAAATAACAAAAAGAAAGAAAAAACATACAGACTGCCGGCGAACTGTCCCTGGTGAACACAAGTATAAGCTCTAGAGACCACAGTAACACAGGTAGAAGCTCTAGAGACCATAGTAACACAGGCACAAGCTCTAGAGGACACAGTAACATAATTAGAAGCTGTCAAGAACACAGTAACACAGGTACAATCTCCAGAGAACATGGTGACAGAGGTACCCAGCAGAGAACATGAACAGGGGGCAATACAGGTACAATCTCGAGAGATTGGAGTAACTCAGGTACCATCTCTGGAGAAAATGTAGTAACACAGGTACCCAATGGAGAACAGTGGTCAATACAGGTATCACCTCTAGAGAATGCAGTAACCCAGGTACCATCTGCGGAGAACACAGAAACCCAGGTCCCATCTCTATAGAACACACAAAGTCAGGCATCATCTCTGGAGAACGCAGGCAGGTAGCTACAGGGACACCTTAACAGTGCTGGAGTAATTTAGGAAGTCAGGCAGCATCTGTAGGGGAAGTAGATAGGGAGCTACAGGGATAGCTTCACACAGTGCTGAAGTAACTCGGGACAGGGAGCTGCTGGAACAGATTCACACACAGTGCTGCGGTAACTGAGGACAGGGAGCTGCTGGAACAGATTCACACACAGTGCTGGGGTAACTCAGGGGGCTGAGGGCTGCAGGTTTACACCCGAGTCTCAGATACAAGTGTTGATGTTAACCCGGTCAATGTTTTTTAAATGGAAAGAGAAGGGCTGGTGCAAGGAAGGGAAAACATGTGTGAAAAGTAGGTAAAAGTAACATAAAAAGACATAAACATTTATAAATTGTAAGTTGGTCATTTTTAATTTACAGTAAAAATGCCGCAATTCTGAGGAACAAACATCTGAATTTAAAATCCATATTCAATTATAAACCACCATGATTGAAAAAAAACAATTAGGTCTAACAAATTATAAACATTAGGCCATACCTGTAAATTTCACAAAATACACAGATCTATACATATTTTCTCAGTGGCAAATGTCACCATTTATTGTTGCACAGAATTTAATATCCCATCGATCACCCGGTGAAAGTTACTTAACACCAATGAAAAAAAGGCAACTTTAGTCCAAAAAGGTAGAAAATAGTTAAACGCTGAAGAAGGGCAACTTGAGCTATTGAAAAGTTTGCTTCCTTCTTTTCAAGTACTCAGTGTTAAGACATGGCCCAAGCACAATGACACCAAGGCCTATCCAGTCCTATGAGACGAGTGTAACTCTGGAATGAACTTCTCCTGGCTCCAAGTGAAACAACTGATTTGTTTCTCTGTCAACCTGAGTCCACAGAAGGGATCATATATTCCCAATGTGCAAAATCTACTTACCACTTATGCAGTAGTCAATCAAAACTAAAGCATTTCTGTGTCCCTTGAATTGTAAGTTTATTTTTTGGAAAGTAGGCTGGGACAATGTTATCAACATTTAGACATGATTAGGCATTCAAAACAAATTTTTGACTGTTCTGAAAAATAGTCTGCTTTTCCACAAGTTTTCGAAATAATCCCTTGGAGTTTGTGAGCAGTTGCTGATGTGAGCCACACTCGACAATTTTGCCCTGGTCCAGGACTGCAACAGCATCGGCGTTCTGAATGGTTGACAGGCGATGGGCAATGATCAGTACTGTTCTTCCTTTCATCAATCGATCCAAAGCTTCTTTTACCAAATATTCATTCTCTGAATCCAGTGCGCTGGGGTGGAAAAAAAATTACAAGGTGAACCAAATCCAGAAAATATTCTCAAGAGGACAGGCAGCATCTAGAGAGGCATTTCTTGGTTATACAGCATGGTACAGGAACTATCATTCTGCTGTGCACCATTTACAGTAATCCTACATGGATTCCATTTCATTCTCCCTACATTCCCCACAGATTACACCACTCACCTCCACATTAACGATCATTTACAGTAGGTGATTAACCCAAGCAACACCAAGCAGTGTCTGGAGCTTTTAGGCTGGCTATTAGAATTGGCCTATTACTTTCTTGAAACAATGCTGACTTATCAATAATTCCACCATTTTCCACTTTTACTGTAGATATACAGAAAAAGCAAATGTTTTTTCAGATGTCTTAACTCACCAGACTCAGGAACAATTTCTTCCCGTGTTATCAGTCTTCCATAAACTAGGATACTGCCTGATTCACCTCTATGCCCATTGAGGACATTGGACTTTGTCTGTGGAACTGATGCACTACAATGCTGAGAACTATATTCTGCACTCTGTATCTCCGCCTTTCCTCTATCTATTGTACTCGCGTTGGAACTGATTGATAAGATGTATGGTATATCTGATCTGATTAGGTAGTATGCAAAACAAAACTTTTCACTGTACCTCAGTACACGTGACAATAATAATAAACCTAAACCCTGCCACATAACTGCTTGGTTTCTTCCATCGACCAGACTAAATGAACAGATCAGAAATTAAACCAAAATATGCCCAAGACAGGGAGCTGAAAAATTCTATTCTGAACATCATTCAAGAATATTACTTGACCAGGCACAGTTTAACACACACCATAATGTTTGCCTTTAAATATCCAGAACATTGGAAATAGTGGGTACGCAAAAATGCTGGAGAAACTCAGCGGGTGCAGCAGCATCTATGGAGCGAAGGAAATAGGTAACGTTTCGGGCCGAAACCCTTCTTCAGACTGAACCCAGACTAACCCATTGGAAATAGTGATTGGCTTCAGGTTTCTGCTTGTCCCTAATTTAGGCTATATTTAATTTCAAAAAAATATAATCAGATTTCAGACACCTCTCATTTTTACACGTGGGGGGGGGGGTGTTACAATCTTGAAAAGCAGTGTGCACCTCAAAGCAGTGCACATTTACCCAAAGAATGTATGGTACAGGTTAGGGGAAAAGTCATAACTGTTTACCTCACACAATAATTCTCAGCAATGTCCCAAATGCTACGACCAGCGCTCTCACTTAAACCAAGCACGCAGCGAACATCCGAAACATCCTCTTCTCCAAAGGCAGTTGATCACATTTAATTTAACATTAATTGCGATTGCTTTTCATGCCTTTTTAGCTTTACATTCCCAAAATGAGGCAAATAAATTTTCCAGACAGTTGATGGAAAATACAGTTCCACACTGAAAGGATGCGTGAAGTATAGCAACTCCAACAAGCCCCTGTTAAATGCCACTATCGTGTACGCTTCCATCATCAACCTGGCAGCACAGTAAAAAAAATAAATAACTGGCCCTGTACACTCCTGAAAACTTTCCCACTCTGACCTTAAAGCTATACCTAGGGACAAGGAAAGGGAAGAGTGGGTGGGAACGGATGCATAAAAAATTGAGTTGTGGAAGAAGTTTCTACTCCCCAATTCCTTGATTCACTCATCCCTTTCCACCCAAAAATCACCTCCTCTCCAGGTTCTTTCCCTTGCAACCACAGATGTCACACCTGTCCCTACACCTCCTCATATACATGCAGAGACCCCAGCAGCCCTTCCAGGTGAGACAAGTACATCTGCACCTCCTCTAACCTCATCTACTGCACCTGGTGCTCCTGACGTGGCCTCCTTTACATCGGAGAGACCAAGCTTAGACTAGGCAACCTTTTCCTCCTCCATTGCCAGAGTGAGGCCACCCACAAACTGAAGAAACAGCACCTCATATTCCGGTTGGGTTGCTTACAACCCAAACAGTATGAACATTGAATTCTTCAATTTTAGGTAAGATGCCATCTTTGTTGACCTCACTATGGTTCCTTGGCCTGAATAAACCAGGAACATGGCAAAGTAGAGAAACAGTGGGTCAGGTAGAGAAGCGGGTGGGGTGGGATGTGCTGGGCCTCCAATTTTGAGCATCAAACAACTTGCCAGTGATCAGAAACCACTATTCACATTGTGATCTGCTCGGATGTCCAATAACTCCATATTTTTGCATAATCACTTCAAATTTCTCCATTTTATCTTACGATACTATCTTCTTGAAACATCCAAATCAGTATATCCATGTTTTAATCCATTTTAAACCTCGAAGCAATTCAAAACATGTTCTCAAACCGCTTCATCAAGCCTGTTGATGAAACGATGTCATCAACCCCTTCTTTATACACGCAAATTATTATTTTAATTAATTTCCTTTCTCATTTGGTTTGTTAACTGTTGCGCATGTATATAAGATTGCGAATAATTTGAAAGATTTTTTTTTTTTTTAAAACAAGATCTTGCCAGCAAGAGTTTCACAGTAAAGCCAGCACTCACCTTGTAGCTTCATCCAACAACAAAATTCTGGGGTTCTGGTAAAACAGAAATAAACAATTGCCATCAGTTAACTCTCTCAGCATGCACAAGAAATTGAGATGCCTGCAAGCAAATGGATTTGTCACCAACAGTCACACTTGAGAATTAGTGAAGAGTATGTTAAAAGATAGTGAAAAGATGAGATTCAAGTTATTCACAAGTTAAGATAAGTTAAGAATTTTAAAAGATCTGAACAGGGTGGAACTCTACATGTGCAGTTCCCCTCACCCAACGATACGAAGTATGTTAATAAGTTTGAGATGGTGCACAAGAGATTCACCAGGATGTTCCCTGGACTTGCGGGCTTCAGGTATAGGGAAAGATTGGATAAGTTGGGATTTTGTTTTTTGGAGTGTAGGAGTCTTGAGGAGTGACCTTATGAGGTGTACAAGATCATGAGCGGAATGGATAAAGTTAACGCACAACCTTTTTCCAAAGAGTACAGGTTTCTAAAACTAGAGGCTTAAGATAAGAGAGGAGAGATTTAAAAGTGACCTTGGGCAACCCAAAGGTACTCCGTATCTGGAATGAGTTGTCAGAGGAAGCTAGAAACGTATAGAATTATAACCCTTAAAAGATATTTAGACAATATATGGATAGGATCGATTTGCCCACATTTGGCACGTTTGCTATGTGCCAAATGGGGTCAAAAGGGCCCATTTCATGTTGTACACTATATGACTCTGATTTGGACCTATTGTTGTTTAAAAGAGGATGAGCCTTACCTTCAGCAGAGCCCGAGCAATTGCAACCCTTTGCTTCTGGCCACCTAGGAGAATACACAGTTTTAAATATTCTATAATACAGAAGGTGCATGACTCAGTTCATTCCTAGGAGGAAGAAAGGTTCCAAGGGGAGAAAGGGGCGACCATGGCTGACAAGAGACGTCAGGGACAGTATAAAAATTAAAGCAAAGAAGTACAACGTAGCAAAGATGAGCGGGAAGCAAGAGGTTTGGGTAATGTTTAAAGAACAACAGAAGATAACCAAAAAGACAATACGGGGAGAAAAGATGAGGTACGAAGGTAAGTTAGCCAAGAATATAAAGCAGGATAGTAAAAGTCAGGTATGTGAAGAGGAAAAAATTAGTTAAGATCAAAGTTGGACCCTTGAAGACCGAAAAAGGTGAATTTATTATGGGGAACAAGGAAATGGCAGATGAGTTGAACAGGTACTTTGGATCTGTCTTCACTAAGGAGGACACAAACAATCTTCCAGATATAGTAGTGACCAGAGGATCTGAGTTAACGGAAGAACTGAAGGAAATCCACATTAGGCAGGAAATGGTGTTAGATAGGCTCTAGAAATCGTAGATGCATAGGTGATAATTTTCCAATGTTCTATAGACTCAGGATCAGTTCCTGTGGATTGGAGGGTAGCTAATGTTATCCCACTTTTTAAGAAAGGCGGGAGAGAAATCAGGGAATTATAGACCAGTTAGCCTGACATCAGTGGTGGGGAAGAAGCTGGAGTCAATTATAAAAGATGAGATAACCGAACATTTAGATAGCAGTAACAGGATCGGTTCGAGTCAGCATGGATTTACAAAGGGGAAATCATGCTTGACTAATCTTCTGGAATTTTTTGAAGATGTAACTAGGAAAATGGACAAGGGAGAGCCAGTGGATGTAGTGTACCTGGACTTTCAGAAAGCATTTGATAAGGTCCCACATAGGAGATTAGTGGGCACATTTAGGGCACATGGTATTGGGGGTAGAGTGCTGACATGGATAGAGAAGTGGTTGGCAGACAGGAAACAAAGAGTAGGGATTAGCAGGTCCCTTTCAGAATGGCAGCCAGCGACTAGTGGCGTACCGCAAGGCTCTGTGCTGGGACCGCAGCAATTAACAATATACATCAATGGATGAAGGGATTCAAAGTAACATTAGCAAATTTGCAGATGACACAAAGCTGGGTGGCAGTGCGAACTGTGAGGAGGATGCTATGAGAATGCAGGGTGATTTGGACAGGTTGGGGGAGTGGGCAGATGCATGGCATATGAAGTTTAATGCGGATAAATGTGAGGTTATCCATTTTGGTAGCAAAAACCGAAAGGCAGATTACTATCTAAATGGTGTCAAGTTGGGAAAAGGGGAAGTACAACTGGATCTGGGGGTCCTTGTTCATCAGTCTATGAAAGTAAGCATACAGGTACAGCAGGCAGTGAAGAAAGCGAATGCCATGTTGGCCTTTATAACAAGAGGAATCGAATATAGGAGCAAAGAGGTCCTTCTGCAGTTGTACAGAGTCCTTGCGAGACCGCACCTGTAGTATTGTGTGCACTTTTGGTCCCCTAATTTGTGGAAGGACATTCTTGCTATTGAGGGAGTGCAGCATAGGTTTACAAGGTTAATTCCTGGGATGGCAGGACTGCCATATGCTGAGAGAATGGAGCAGCTGAGCTTGTACACTCTGGAGTTTAGAAGAATGAGAGGGGATCTCATTGAAACATACAAGATTGTTAAGGGTTTGGACACGCTAGAGGCAGGAAACATATTCCCGATGTTGGGAGAGTCCAAAACCAGGGGCCACAGTTTAAGAATAAGCAGTAAGCCATTTCGAACGGAGACGAGGAAACACTTTTTCTCACAGAGAGTGGTGAGTCTGTGGAATTCTCTGCCTCAGAGGGCGGTGGAGCAAGGTTCTCTGAATGCTTTCAAGAGAGAGCTAGATGGGGCTCTTAAAAATAGCGGAGTCAGGGGATATGGGGAGAAGGCAGGAACGGGGTACTGATTGGGGATGATCAGCCATGATCACATTGAATGGCGGTGCTGGCTCGAAGGGCCGAATGGCCTACCTGCACCTATTGTCTATTGCCTATTGTCTATTGTCTTTCAACATCACGTCACAGCAAGCAATAAAGATCACACAATCTAATTAGCTCACCTGAGAGTAGGACTCCTTTCTCCCCAACCATTGTTTGAAAGCCTTTGGGGAAGGTGTGGATGAACTCTAAGGCATTGGCAACCTTGGCAGCCTTTTCAATGTCACACATCATTAGATCTCCGTCCTTGGTGGCACCATAAGCAATATTCTCTGCAATCGAGCAGGAGAACAGAATGGGCTCCTGAGAACCAAAAATACACTTAAGATCAAAAACCTCTTGGTGAACCTGCTCGATGTGCCCCACACCGACCTGATCTGCTCCATTGCCCAACACATCCCACCCCACCCCCTTCTCTACCTGACTCACTGTTTCGCTACTCTGCCATGTTCCTGGTTTATTCATACCCCATCTGAAGTCACAAACCCTGGTTTACCTGATTTACCACTCCGATGTTCTCACGTAGCCAGCGTGGATTGAGACTCCGTATATTGTGGCCATCAATAGTGATGGTGCCTGAAATGGAAACAGTTCAATTACTTTATCACTGTTTGATGCCATGGACTCCCATTGCTCATATCTTTACCCACAGTGCATTATTTTCCAAACTCACCCAAAACTGGATCGTAGAGCCTCAGCAACAGGGACACCAGTGTTGATTTTCCTGAGCCACTGCTCCCCACTATAGCCATTACTGAGCCCGCTGGGATAGACAGGTCTAGCCCGCTAAATACTGAAAATTCCTGGCGGGTAGGATAGGCAAACTGGACACCACGGAACTCAATGGCTCCTTTAAACTCCTCTGGTAGCAAAACAATGCCCTCTAAATCAAAAACAGAAACAGATTTTTTAATAACTAAGAACCCAATGTACAAACAGGACAGATTCTAAAATCCTGTATTTCTATTGTTAGAAATAAACACTGAAACCCTTTGCACAAGGTTAACATCCCAAAGGGAGAGAACTAAGGAACAAAGTTCTGCTCCCTCACAACCATCCACCAGCTCCACCTCTCCCAACCCCCAAGCTAAGTGAATTCAAACTACAGCCCGCCTACAACATGTGTAAAATATGCTGAAATAACCAAAAGCTGGAGGCTGAAAGACTCACTTCCCTTTCCTTTGTGAAAACATTAAGTTGTTGTGGAAGTACAGTATGTTGGGATTGAAGCTTTAATAATTGACAATATTTTGAAACTTGCTATCATTTCTAGTAGGCTTCTATTGTCAAGCAGAGCCATACTTCATTCAGTCTTGACACTGCTCCACATATCGGCAAGTTGGCAACACTGGTGCACCTCTTCCATTTCCTGGGACCCTCTCAGCTCATTAAATTCTCCAAGTTGTACACTTGACATATTTCAACATTTTGGACCATCAAAGCAACATATTTACAGGCCGAAGAAAGAACAAACTACTGGAGTAACTCAACAGGACAGGCAGCATCTCTGGACAAAAGGAATAGATAAGCCATTCCGTCTCTGAATTGAATTGAAATGCTGTCTGTCCCGCCGACTTACTCCAGCATTTGTGATGATCTTCGGGTTAAACCAGCATCTGCAGTTCCCTCCTACACACGCTTACAGGCCGGTTATGCTGCTGCAT
The DNA here is from genome assembly GCF_028641065.1 of Leucoraja erinaceus. NCBI lineage: Eukaryota > Metazoa > Chordata > Chondrichthyes > Rajiformes > Rajidae > Leucoraja > Leucoraja erinaceus. Next base: position 3,327,604 of record NC_073384.1, on the reverse strand, counting down.
TTTAGAGTTCCATTGTCATATGCCAATTAACCACTTATCCCTCTCGACTCTTGACATGTCATTTGCCATTTTACTGTATGCATCAATTTTCATATTTTACTACTAGTATCTGCTAACTATCAATGGGAAAGATGGATTTGAGCCCTGACACTGTAATGGGCAGCCAGTGCCAGAGTAGAGCCCAGTACAACACTCGTGGAAAAAATCGACACAACTTACCGTTAAGTGGCATTGCTGGTTTTCTTTCAAGTAGCTCCCACAGTCGGCTCCCTGCTCCAAGTCCCTTCATTAATACCGAGTAGAAGGAGCCAAGGCCTGGAAAAAGCATCAGACTGAAACTAAGTGCCAAGTCAAACACACATTCAAAACAAATACATAGATTACCTTTCCACTGACAATTTCATTGATCATTCTGAGCAAAAGAAAGTCAGCCCAGTGACAATTACCACTGCTGATAGATACTTTCCTTTTCCCAGTGTTTTATTTCCCACACTTACCTCCTCCTGGTACCAGTGACCCCATCAATAAACAATAATCTTACCCATACTCGGGAAACAAAAGGCAATTTGAAAACACTTAAAACTTAAGCAAAGTTCAGTTTATAAAAAATGGATTTACCTCCAATGCTTATTCCCACCCAGAAGGCATACATCATGAAAGAAGTGAGTTCTCCCACTGTCATGTGGGCTTCGCCCATCATCAGGCCTCCCTTGTATAGCACTGTCAGAACAATCAGGTTTCCGGTCAGCCCAGTCTGAAAAGATCAAACAACCTGAGATCAGTATCAGTAGAATCAAGGAACTGCAGATGCTGGTTTACAAGTTACTGGAGTAACTCACCAGGTCAGGCAGCATCCCTGGAGAACGTGGACAGATGAAGTTTCGGGTTGGGAACCTTCTTTAGACATTGTGGGGTGAGGGGGAAAGAAAGCTAGAAGGAGGGGCAGGGCAATTTTCTATCTATGTTCTCCAGCAATGCTGCCTGACCCGCTGAGTTACTCCAGTGCTATGTCCTTTTTCATACCCCTGCAACCGTAGGAGATGTAACACCCGTCCTATGCCTCCATCCACGGCTCCATCCAGGGACCTCAGCATTCCCCACAGGTGAGGCAAAGGTTCACGTGCACCTCCTCTTAACTCATCTACTTCATCCAGTTTTCCTGATGTGGGCTCCTGTACATCGGCAAAACCAAGCATAGATTTGGCGACGGTTTCAGCAAACACTTGCACTCGGCCTGCCTATCAGCTCTCATGGTTGCTAACCAGTTTTACTCCCCTTCCTAAGTCTCCTCGGTACCCTGCAGCCCCGCTCTTGCTCCCCCTAGTCCCAACAAGGGCACAGTCGCCCTAGTCCTTACCTTTCACCCCATCAGCTGCCGCATACAACCAATAATCCTCTTCCATTTTCGGCACCTCCAATGGGATCCCACCACTAGTCACCTGTGTCCACCTATTACTCGCCACGATTTGTCGCCCTTCCTTTCATCAAGCTTCCTTCCCTCCCCCACCTCCTACAATCAATCTGAAACTTCGATCCCTAAAACTTCACCTGTCCATGTTCTCCAGGGATGCTACCTGACCTGTTGTTACTTCAGCACTTTGTGTCCTTTTTTTGAGATCAGTATCAGTTTTTTCACCTCACTCACATTCAGAAATGTGTGGCACCTGGCTGCAACACATCACCCCTGGTATCAGGAATAAGAGGATCACGTGAAAAGTTGTAGTAGGTAATTGATACGTGGGTGAAATCTACTGTCCAGCATTCAGGACGAAATGAAAGGCGAGATCAGGAAAGCACAGGAGAAATAGATTACAGATGGCTGTGCATGGCAGTCAGCAAATCATACGGAAAGGTGACTGCTTGTTGTCAATCTCAGATCTTGATTTGTATTCAGTGCTCTATTGCATCAGCTGAAAAAACTTTGAGGTATGTCCAGATCACTGTGACAAGTGCTCTAGACATAAACACAGAGGAATGTTTATCAAGTAACTATGAACACAATGAAACATTCATTATGATCAAGTATTGGAACCAAAAGGGAGGGAATGTGAGAGTGGGGCTCTAAAGAATAGAAGCTTAAGATGCTTTCCGAGGACTGTGGATGTTTCTGCTTTGCTCAGATAAAGTGTGCAGCATATGACCCTGAACAATGTATGGCAACAGTGGTGAGATGAAGACATTTGCAGTAATCAGATTCACAGACTATTTTTGTTGCATATCAGCTGATGAACAGCAGCTGAAGCATTTAAAGCTCACAAACATTTTATAGTGTCAACTCAAGTCACTGATGTCGATGTGTTCTAGAATTATGTGTAAAATTCCTTAGTGGTTAAACAACATAAATGTAGTCTGGTTGGAAACCATTTTCCATGAAGCATGGAGCTATCATTGCTGCGATGTATAGTCTGCTCACATTTGCTGCGTCTTTTTCCAGTTTTCTCACTTTTGAGAGAAATGTTACTCTATTGCTGTTGGGGATAAGAAATGCAATGTGGCATAATTTGAGGTTAGGAGAATGGTCTTTAACTGTACAAAAGAGGTAAAAGAAAATAAACCCAATATCCTAATAAGATTGTACTTACTGCCCCATAAAACCCTGCCCGAGCCACTGCTTCTTTCTTGGCAAGTTGCAGTACGTGGCTGATCTTGTTCATGTATATCTGCAGCTCAGAGTTCTCTTTGGCAAAAGCACGAACAGTCCTTATATTTCCAATGCGCTCTTCAGCAAGCTGTGAATGAAAAGTCAAGGTCGCTGTAAACATTTGAAATATTTGATAATTAGTCAGTCCTGTTAACAGTGCACAAAGCATTCTACACAGATCCAGGAATTGCTGTGAAGTTATTCCCTTCAGCTGACGTGATGGGAGAGCTCTCCATTCAGCCTGTGATGGGGAAGCCCAAGATCTTGTGATCATCTATTCAGTAACCTCAATGACACGTACATGGTTGGTGGCACAACACTAAGACTGAGGGTCCAGACATATTCATGCACTACTTTATTGGAACCAAACACTAACTGAAAGACAATGGGAAACAATAGAAGCTGGCAAGGTGCCATTATCATTCCTTTGTAATACCAGGCTGCAGTAAATACACTGGGAACCTCATCAGACAGTTTTTTCCTTTTAGTATCTTTGGAAAAAATGTTGAATTGCTAGTTAGATACAAGAATACAAAACAATATCAACAATAAACATCAGATATAGAATTTGCACTTAACCTGAATTGTGAGATGTCACGTGTTAATGTTTACTTTGGAAGATTGAATCTTCTGTGAATATTTTTGATAGACAGCATCTTCCAATTTTGATATGGAAATGTGCTGCTTTGGCTACTTTGAGTTCAGCACAGAAGAACCTGGGAAAAGAGCCGATTCTATTCCTATTGAAACCCCTGTGCCATCTCCCCCCCCCCCCCCCCCCCCCCCCCCCCCCCCCCTCCCCAGGCTCTGTTAATGACAGTGGTGGTCCATCTGAGAGAGCAGACAAGGTCTTGTTTAAGGTCCCATCTGAAAGACCACATCTCTGAGAGCAGCAAAAGGAGCATCCTTGACCTCACACTATAAAATGCGACTTAATGTCACACCCATTACTTACAAGGATTTTGACCCAAAATGTCACCTATTCTTTTTCTCCCGAGATGCTGTCTGATCCACCGAGTTACTCCAGCATTTTGTGGCTATCTTTAATGTCACATCAGACAGGTGACCTTTTCAGAACCATTTTTTCTTGGTTAAAGGTCGGAAAGGGACAAAGTGCTTGAGGCAGTGGGGTAACTAGTAGAGCTACTGCTTCACAGCTCATGACCAATCTTATCCTCCTATGCTGCCCATGTGGAATTTGCATGTTCCTCCTGCAGATGCATGGGCTTCCCCTGGGTGCTCTGCTTTCCTCCCAAGTCCTGAGATGATCTGGTTGAATGATTTATTGATTGCTGTAAACTGCACCACGAGGCACAGGCCTCATAGTCCACCACCACCCTCTGCTTCCTATCATGAAAACAATTCTGCATCCAGTTAGCTATCTCACCCTGGATCCTATGCCATTAAGCTGGGCAAGTACATGTTCAAGTATCTTAAACATTTCTCTTGCATGTTCTTCTCTCACCCCCTTCGGCAGCTTGTTCCAAGTAACCGCCACCTTCTGTGTGAAAGCTAGATCTCATTTAAATTTCTCCTCTCTCACCTTAAAATTTGTGCCCTCTACTGCTAAACCCTCCTGCCCTTGGACTGAATATTTTTCCTATCTACACCCCTCATAGTGTTATATAAATCTTTATAAGGTCACCCCCTCGCCCTCCTACATCCCAATGGGAATAAATACAGTCTATCCAGTCTCTCCTAACTACAGCACCATTCCAGGGAACATTCTGGTGAATCTCTTCTGCATGCTCTTCCTTGCTAACACATCTTTCTTGTCGTATTGTGACCAGATTGTATGCAATACTCCAAATGCAGGCTAACTAATGTTTGGTACAGCTGCAACATAACATACCGACCTTTACATTCAGCCCATGAAGGCAAGCATACCAAATGCCTTCTTCACTACCTTGTACATCCGATTTGCACTTTCAGCAAACTATAGACTTGTACTCCAATATCTCTGTGCATCAAAGCTCCCAAGCTCACCGTCATTTCCTCTATATTTCCTCCCAGTTTCACTTTGCAAGGTTACATCCAACTCCAGTCCTTCTGACCAGCGTGGGTTGGGCAGCAAATATGGCCTTGCCTTGTCACCCACATTTGGATGACAATTTGGTGTTGATTTACACAACTGACACAGGTAGATCCACTGATCAAATTCTTTGTTGTTCCCCAACTTCCCTTGATTTCCTGATTCAAGAAATGAATTAAATTTAACCTCCCGCACAATTTTCTAACTGATCTATGTCCCAATGTATCCTTCGAGAACGTTCTTCACTATCCACAACTTCACGTTTCATGTTATCTGCAAATTACTAACAAATGGTTGCTGACAATTGCTTCAGTTCCAAATTAACAGCAATTTGATTGGTTTCTCAATTGTGAACATAAAGTGAATGTAAAAAGCTATCATAATCAGGCTTGAACCATTTAGGCCACACACAGTAAAGCAACTTAAAGACCATCATTTACTAAACCGCTTTAAATGTTCTTTTTCACAGAGTTAAATCCAAGCCTTGGTGGGTTCAGTCTTGGCAAGAGAGAGTTGGGAACTGGCAGATTACAGATAAGCCTGTTACTTACTCTTACCCTTGTCCAACCCTAGGTTTTCAACCACTGAGCTTTTATCAGTTGTGAAGCAATAATGTTAAAACATTAATGAGTTACAGGACAATTAAAAGCTCTCTGGCCATCTTCCCATTTAAGTATATCAGATGGCCAATGTTGAGCAAATGTTCCCATCCTTCAGGTGGGAAAGGCAGGAGTAACACAGTCTGGTATGATTTTAAATTGGAGACAAACTCATCCAAGCCAACCAACATCTAATCTAGTCCAATTTGCTCATATTTAACCCAGATTCCCCTAAACCTTTGCTATCCATGTACCTGTCCAATTGTGGAATTATTTGCCAGAGGGCTGTGGAGGCCAAGTCAGTAAATATTTTTTAAGGCAGAGATAGATTCTTGATTAAACATAGAAAATAGGTGCAGGAGTAGGCCATTCGGCCTTTCAAGCCAGCACCGCAATTCAATAAGACCATGGCTGATCAACCAAAATCCCGATCCTGCCTTTTCTCCATATCCCTTGATTTCGTTAGCCCCAAGAGCCAAATCTAACTCTTGAAAACATCTAGTGAATTGGCCTCCACTGCCTTCTGTGGCAGATAATTCCACACTCACAGGCTTCAGGGGTTATGGGGAGTAAGCAGGAGAATAAGGTAATGAGAGAGAGATAGATCAGCCATGATTAAATTGTGGAGTAGACTTCATGGGCCGAATTGCCTAATTCTATTCCCATTCCTTATGACCTTATGACCAAATGTCTTGGACCTACTTGTGTAAATTGTCCTCCAAATGTGGGTGACAAGGCAAGGCCATATTTGCTGCCAATTCAGGATGGTCAGAAGGACTAGAGTTAGATGCAAACTCCTGGGTTGTTTGACTGTCATATAGACTTCCAGATAGTACGATCATCCTGATGACAAAGGGAATCTGTGAGTGAATCTAGTTCTCGTCTTTCCCACAATCCTATTTCACTTCTTTCAGGCACTACATGCCAAATCATATCAAGAAATAAATGAAATTCTCATTGCTTCAATTTCTTTAGAGATCACCATAAATCATTGCTTTCCATTGCCCACTGCATTCTCCATTAATCCTTCAAAACACTACAACTCTTTAAAAAGTCCCCCTTCACCAAGCTCAGGCTCAGCCATCGTTTCGCTGAACACCTCCACTCAGTCAGTCTTAACCAACTTGATCTCCCGGTGGCTCAGCGTTTCAACTCCTCCTCCCATTCCCAATCTGGCCTTTCTGTCCTGGGCCTCCTCCATTGTCAGAGTGAGGCCCAGCGCAAATTGGAGGACAGCACCTCATATTTCGCATGGGCAGCTTACACCCCATCAGTAGGAACATTGACTTCTCTAACTTCAAATGGCCCTTGTTTTCCCTCTCTCTCCATCCCCTCCCCCTTCCCAGTTCTCCCACCAGTCTTACTGTCCAACCATATTCTATCTTTGTCCCGACCCCTCCCCTGACATCAGTCAGAAGGGTCTCGACCCGAAACGTCACCCATTCCGTCTCTCCAGAGATGCTGCCTGACCCGCTGAGTTACTCCAGCATTTTGTGTCTACACCATTAACCTTTCTCAGCTAACCATCCCAGCTCTCAGGATCCAAAGGCAAAAGGTCTCACTACATTTATGAGACGTGTTGCTTCCCATGATGGACTAGTTATTAGATTTCTAGGAAGATGAACAAAGGGAGAGAGCAGGGTCTTGTTTCATCCCAACAGTTAGAGACAAAAGAATACATGACACTTTACCTGCGTCGCATCAGCTAGTGAATCCTGAGTCACTCCAGAAATCTTGCGAAGGTATCGTCCATAAAACACTGCTAATATGGCGACCGGGGGAACAATACCCAGGACAAACATGGCCAACTGAGGTGACACGTAAAACTATTCATAAGAAACAAGTAGATAATTAAAATTAGCAGCAGCACCAATGTTCACTCGAAAGCACACCAAGATTTTAAGTTATATAATATTATCAGCCAAGTTCAAAACAATAAATAACGACGGATGAGATATCACGTTCAGTGAAGGGTCAGGTCAGGGTCCTGTCATTTCCAGAAGTTGAACAGTTTCCTATATTCCTCATTGGGTCTTTGAACATTTAAGCTGTCTTCAATACAGGTCACACTGTACAGATGATTTAAACAACCTCATGTCTTTTTTTTTTGTTATTTTTAGTGAGTTTTAAAAGTTTGTGTTAATGTTCTCTGGTTTGTTTTATGTGGGGGGTGGGGGAGGGTGTCAGGGATACTATCTTTCAATCTCTTAACTTGCCGGAGATGGGATTGTTTTCTGGATCGTATCTCCGGTCGCTCTGCGGCCTAACATCATGGAGCTGGCGGCCTTGCTCGGGACTGACTTTGAGTCCCACCGCGGGAACGTGGACTTACCATCAGAACCGATCCCTTATCTGGGATCGACACTTTAACTGCTGCCTGCGGATTTCAACATCGTGGAGTTCGCAGTCTCGGGCAGAGACCGAGTCGGGAAGCTCCAACGACGCAGAAGGTTCGACTAGCCCCGACATGGGGTCCGATCACTGGCGCAGGGAGCTGACATCCCCCCGATGCAGGACCTTGATTGCCCTGATGCAGAGGGCCCGACAGCCGGCTATGGGAGCCAAGATTTCCCCATTAAAGGAAGGCTCAAGGCCCCTGACCTCAGGAGAACAAAGAAGGGAAGAGATTGAACTTTTTTTTCACCTTCCATCACAGTGAGGAATGTGGAGCTCATTGTGGTGGATGTTTATGTTAAAATGTATTTTGTATGTATGCCTACTTTTTATTGGTATGACAAATCAAATTCCTCGTATGTGGCAAAACATAGTTTGCTAATAAAGTATGATTATGATTGTAATTATGATCTGTAGATTCATTTGTTATTACCACATTCAATACGTTTTAATTCAGTCAGATAATATTAGAAAGGCATTTCAGAAATAAAACAAAGTAAGAGAAAAAAACATTCCAACAGCAGCAAAGGCTAGAGAAACAATTTACTTTACTGGATGCTTCACCAGTCTTTCAGAGTGCTTTGCTGCAGTATGTCTAAGTTTTACTTTACATTTCCTGCATTTGCAGTGAATTTCTGAACTGGTGGGGTAAGGCTTTCTGTTATGCTTTACGCAGCTGAATAGTCAACTAGCAGTCGCATTCCTTGGAATGGGTCCATAGTCAGAGCTCTTGGCTTCAGATGATAAGGGCAGGGGGAGATGGCGTAGATAGATGTACTAGCAACACTGCCTGCTATTATGTACAATCCTTGAACATTTCATGTCTCAGACAGCTGTTGTTGATCAGACACTACAAAACCATGTTCCACATCATAATTAACATAGAATGCAAATTTCTTCAGATTAAAAATTGACCAATTAAAATTATTGAGTATATTCCAAGAACTGAGAGATAGAATTAAGCAATATATATATATATATTTAAAAAAATCAAACAGAATGTGTTCTTTGGGTCTATCCCCACCTTCACGCACCATCATGCCAATGCCAGCTGATGCCTGGCCCACAGCTCTTAGTCCATCAGACAGGTTCTCTGTGACCGAGTTTCCAAGAATAACGGCATCAGATGAAAGTCGGTTTATCAGCTCTCCTGTGCTGGTCTTATCGAAAAACCCAACCTCCTGACAAAGAATCGAAGAAAAGAGTCTTCCCCTCAAGCGCCTGACAATCTGCTGTCCTGTAATAAATACACACAAGGGCAATCAAATGACCTGTGTCAAATAGTTAGAATGAATGCCTTTCTATCTTTGTCCGGCACGTTTCAGCAAATTGCACCTCGTCCTTCCCTGCATGTCAAACATTTTTCCAACTCACTACTATTCTCTACATCTGCTTACATATCTTCCACGGATTATGTAGTTACATCTTTGTTCACCTGAGCTCTGCATGAGGTAGACACGGGCACCATTGGCAGCAGCTCCACAAAGGAAGATGCCACTTAATACAGCACACAGCGACGTCAAGTTCGCAGTCACGTCCCCTCCGGCAGGATTTGTGTAAATTGTATCGATAACCTTTCCGAGAAAGAACGGCGCAGACATGGTCACCATGCTGGATACGCCTAGAAAGCCCACGGCAGCTGGAGAAAAAACATAATGCAAAGCTGCAGATACGCCAGTAACACAATACAGTTTAATTGTACTGCTAAGATAACGGAACTAACCGACACCATTTACATAGAACATGCTTCAAAACCCTCTGAATTCTTACATGTTCTTCCACACAATAAGCAGAATGAATGCTTCCAGAGATTCTTTTTCAAAAATATAGAGGATAAGTTAAAAATATGATAGGGAAAGAAACAACTTTTTCTGGAGAACTAGCAGACAAAAACAACTCTTTATACAAAAGTTAATTTATGTTTGAACTCTCTCTTCCAAAAAGCTGTCAAGAATGTAGGTGCCAAGCAGAGAGGACTGTTGGGGAAGGAAGATGAATTTATTAATTTTTAAGGTGAACGTATTAAGGAAGTCATAAAACTAAAACAGCTGCGGATAAGTCATTAAAGACAATATTGTACAGCTGAATGGACTGCTCTTGTTCTTCTGACTCCTGTGCGCAAAGGTTGTCAGCAAAGCTAAGATTAAAAGCACAAAATGTTTGACTGTACAGCGAAGATAAGGGAACATGTTTTCCACAGATGCTGCCTGCTAAGTTACTCCAGCTCTTTGTGTCTTTCAGCATCAGCAGTTCCTTGTTTCTATAGATTAGAGCCAACTGGTTATGAATGGTCTTTCTAGATACTGCAAATTCATCCCTCAATCATGAATTCAAGACCATGTAAAATAGTAACAAAATTGGAAGCCTAAATGGAAATTTCCATCTACAATGTTAGGAACTGGTTATTGTTTGAAAACAGGGAAGATTCACTGGGCTCAGAAAATGCTGCTCCTGTCACTCACGTTACACATTATAACTAATTCTCACATGTTGCAGTGGGAGATAATTAACATATTTGGGAGAGATACGATGGGGGTTGAAGCTCCCTTATCACACTGCCACATGACACTTCTAACATGCTGCAGCTCCTTCACATCACTGGTTTTAGCAGGAGATACAAGGAACTGTAGATGCTGGTTTACAAAATACTGGTATTTTATTTTAATTATATTTTATTTCAATACTGGTATGAGCAGTCTTTGCTGAAAGTAGTGTGACAGTTTACATTTCATATATTAGAAAAAAAGCATAGTTTTTGACGTGTCAAATCAAAAAGGTGCCAAATATTTGATAAAACCGTCATTGGTTGTGGAAACCAGTGAAATGGTTGAGATCCGTTTCAATAAAATAATTAACCTTTCATGAAAACAAGAAAAATCGCCTTTATTCATTCTGTCTTTTTTAAAGTTACTTCAAATTCATGATTAACACATTCATGTTTAAAACATATCCACGTTTGACTAATTCCCGATAAAAGTCACATATCCTCACGGCCTTAAAAAGGTCACTGCAAGTTAAGCCAACAGAGGCTAAACTGGCCTCTTGACCATCCTCACTGGCATCCAGGTTTTAAAACATATTTTCTTCAAAACTTAGAGATAGATAAAGAACAAGTCTGTCGGCACTCAACTATCTCCGGGAGGCACAATCAGAATAAATCAGCCAAAGAAGATTCGAGGAATTCCAAATAAAGCTAAATAGAGCAGACTAAATTGATAAATGAGGCACAAGGGTTTATGGAAGAAATTACAGTACTTAGAAGCTGTTATCATAACTCTCACTGATGAGGGAATTGGTGAATTTAACCAGAGACGGCAGTTGAAGATACAGCTCTTGAAAATGGAGAAAGTTAGAGAGAGAAAGAGCGATTCAAAGTGGATCTGGGAATGGAAGTTTATAACTAATCCAGTTGAGGGTTAGTAAGAAGTCATGAACCTCCTCCTCAACCTTAATTGAATTAAGGTGTCCCTCAACAGTGGGAGAAATCTAGAAGCCATATCAGACTGGGAAGGGAAGCCACTGCTAGAGATTCTCGGGTGAAAATAATCACCAGCAGATAAGGAAAAGGAGTTAGCTGCAAACATCTATTGTGAGAGAGAATGTAAAGTGATGTTTGCTATCCGCAGGGATGGTGAAGTGGAATTGGGGACAAGGAAAGCAGGTGTGTATTGGAAGACGTGAAGAGAATTTTTGGAAGAGGAGTGGCATGTTGACGACGGTGATGAATGAAAGGAATGAGGATCTCCTGGGTGCAAGGGTCAGAGATTTGGGGGAAATTGAAGATACGCCGAGTCCTGATCAGCCCCTGACCCGCCCCGATCACCCCGCCATTCAGCACTGTCGTCCCGCAGTCTTCAGCTGCCGAGCGGTGTCCCTACGAGCGACACCCCGGCGCACTCTTCCTCCAGCCGGGGAAACCGGTCCCGGCCTCCCGCCCCCGGGCCTTACCTGCGAGCGGCCACCGCTGGGGGTAGGCCAGAGCCAGCAGCCTCCTGACATCTGCGGCCCCAGCGCCGGCCCGGTTGCGCTCAGTCTCCCCGTGCTGTTGCTGCTGCTGTACCGGCCCGGGATCGGCGTTGTGTGCGAGCGGAAGCCGGTCCCCGGCTACAGACGGCGGGGAGCCGGCGCTGTGTGCGAGCGGAGGCCCGTCCCCGGCTACAGACGGCGGGGAGCCGGCGCTGAAGCAGCGGCGAGGCCGGGCTAGGCCGCGGTTGCCATGGTCACGGCTGCCGGGCCAGAGGGCGCGCGCCCGGAGCCCGGGGCTGCAGAGCGGGAGCCGCAGCTGCAAGATGCGACCCGCCATTCGGACAACGCTATGTCCGTGTCAGAGGGAAGAGAGCCAGATCCACGCCTCCCACATTACTCCAACCCCAGCCTCTTGCTCCGTGCCGAGCAGAAGTCACTGCTTTTATTGCGCCGCCCCCGTCAGGTCACCAGAGTTCAAACAAGCCCTCGGCAGCCTCCAGCACTCACTGCAGCATTAATTCATCACTTGGTGGTTTAAAATTTATGCTCGTTCTACATATAGCATGAAACAGGCCTTTCAGCCCAACTTGCCCCGCCAACCAAGATGCCCCATCTACTGGTCCCACCTGCCCACAATTGGCTCATATCCCTCTAAAACCTTTCCCTACCACCTCTATACACCATTCCTCCACATATGTTACCTGACCCTCTGAGTTCCTTCAACAATTTGTGTTTCATTCGAGACAGTTGTTCTCCTTATTGATTTTATTTTAATTTGAAACTTGATAAAACCAACTCTAAAAGTAGAAACAAAAACAAGATTCCTTCCTGAGGGCAATCGGGCTACCATGTAGATTGTTTGTGATGGGAAAGATGCCATGGTATTGGCTACTGTTGAGACATTTTTTCATATTTTTATGCTGTGAAAATCATGTCCAGGATGCCACCAGTAGGTGGAATTCCAAGATTCAAGAAAAAGCATTTCACATGAGGATCCTGGCAATTATTTTCTTTGTGGTAGACAGAGATCTTGATGTAGTTACTGCTCCCTAATTTGGCACTTTTCTTGGAGACACCTGGCACATCCTCTTTGCAAACATAATTTATTTATTTCATATTTTATGAATGTGTATGAATTTCTCTGGTATTTCAGCAGGAAAACCACCTGCCTTTAGCTCAATTTGTTTTCCAGCTGACATTACTTTTCCAACTGTTTGGTATGGAACGCAGTCACACAGTAGCATCGAATCGTTCTGTAGGAAGGAACTGCAGGTGCTGGTTTAAACCGAAGATAGACACAAAAAGCTGGAGTAACTTAGCTCCTCCTTCCATGTTCTCATTGGTAGCCCTTAAAGAGGACGAGACCTTTCATCACAAATCATCCAGTGGTTTCAAACAATTCATATATTGTGGTCATGGACAAGTTGCTGAATTTCCTGCACTCTTCTAACTCAGTGTTTTCCATGTCAGTTTTTTTTTGGCTGAAACCTGCTGTTTTGTTCTCATTTGTTGGTGTCCCCGGCTGGAGGAAGAGTGCGCCATGGTGTCGCAGACACCGCTCAGTACTCGGCGGCTGAAGGCTGTTCAACGAGTGCTGAATCGCAGAGATCCCCATTAGCTTGTGTATCTGAGAAATGGACTTACAGCACACAATTCAAAACATTTGTCACCGACACCAACAAAAACTTAAAATCCACTGGCAGATTAGGTGAACCAGAATAAACAATCTCACAGGCCAACATCCTCTGCATTAATACTCTAATTATACAGCTTGTCAGTTTGTTTCCTTACCGAACAAGTAATAGAAACGTCACCCATTCCTTCTCTCCAGAGATGCTGCCTGTCCCGCTGGAGTTACTCCAGCTTTTGGTGTCTATTTTAATTAATTCCCAAGATCGGCTATAGTCTTTCTTTGACTGGATAACACGCCACAAAAAGCTTTTCACGGTACCTTGGTACACACAATAATAAACAAACACTTTAAACAGCTTCACATTTATCATGATAGAAATGATCCAAGATGTTATCAAAACCTCCTCTGAAAATTTCAACAACCCCACCGACACTTGGAATTCACTGGGCCATACTGCTCGAAATGTGAAATATGGGATGGCAATGGCAGAATTAGGAATATGCTGAAACTTAATGAAAACAGCAAAATATCTAATACTGCCGACCCACTAATCATGCAGCATGGTTGACAAAATTGGCCTTTGCAGTTACCCCAGAATCTGCAGAAATGTAGTGTATTCCCCCAGTGACTGCCTGAGAATACTGGTACCCTCCAAATTATCCAGCTGTAAACGTTGTTGTGCTTCTCACTGACAATTAAATTGAATCAGCAATACACGGCAATTACCACACAACCTCCATAGTCATACAGCACGAAACCAACATTTCTGGCCCACCAGCAATTAATATCAAATTATTCATCCCATTTTATTCTCCCCACATTCCTGTCAACATAGAAACATAGAAAATGGGTGCAGGAGTAGGCCATTCGGCCCTCTGAGCCTGCACCGCCATTCAATATGATCATGGCTGATCATCCAACCCAGTATCCTGTACCTGCCATCTCTCCATACCCCCTGATCCCTTTAGCCACAAGGGCCACATCTAACTCCCTCTTAAATATAGCCATTGAACTGGCCTCACATATTCAGGGTAATTTTGTGTCCAATTAACCAATCAACTTTGGGATGAGGGAAGAAACTGTATCCAGAGAAAATCTATGTAGTTACTTGGAGAACATGCAAACTCCACACAGATAGCACCACAGTCAGGCTTAAACTCAAGTCAACCGAGTTGTGATGCAGCAGTTTCATTAGATGTGTCATCCTGTTATCATTCCCAAGAACCTGGCTCAATTACTATTTCTTTGAAAACAGACAAAAAGCAGAAATTTGACAGGAGATAAGCAGGGGGGGCACTGCTTTGCACTCCCCTGCAAACAGTAAACATAATTTTTGACTTCCAAACTCTAAAATCAGCAAAGGCAATGAGCAGTAGTTTGGTTCCTACCAAATGATTTACTTCTTAAAGAGTTAGAAAAAAAAATGCTGGAGAAACTCAGCGGGTGAGGCAGCATCTATGGAACGAAGGAATAGATGACGAGACCCGAAATGTCACCTATTCCTTCGCTCCATAGATGCTGCCTCACCCACTGAGTTTCTCCAGCATTTTTGTCTACTTTTGATTTTTCCAGCATCTGCAGTTCTTTCTTAAATACTTCTTAAGAGTTATAGAGTGATAGTGTGGAAACAGGCCCTTCGGCCGAACTTGCCCACGCTGGCCAATATGTTCCAGCTACACTGCTCCCACCTGCCTGCCCTTTGGGAACTTAATCACAGCCGTATTTCTAATTTACCAACAGTTCCCAGTCTGATGAAGGGACTCGACCTGATACATCACCTATTCCTTCTGTCCAGAGATGCTGCCTGATCCACTGAGTTATGCCAACATTTCATGTCTAACGGTTCTTAGGAATGGAAACCCATAAGCTGGGAAAGTCCTGTACAGGCAACATGAAATTTTGCTAACATCTGCTTATTATGTGAAATATTTAAGCATTAGCTTGCAAAGTGCATAAATCATACACCAAAATTAAACTACTCGTCCTCCCACCCTGCTTCCTGTAAGGACTCCATTGGTTGTTTTTTTTATATTCAATGTGGTTTTAACCTGGACCATTTCCGACACTTCCCTACCATTCCTTGACCTCACTATCTCCATCGCAGGTAAGACTTCTGACCGACATCAACTACAAACCTAATGACTCCCACGGCTATCCTGACTACACGTCCTCCCACCCTGCTTCCTGTAAGGACTCCATCCCCCATTCCCAATTCTTCCATCTACGCCGCATCTGCTTCCAGGATGAGGTGTTCCACACCAGGGCATCACAAATGTCCTCATTCTTCAGGGAATGGGGGTTCCCCTCCCCGCAACACTGCTCTCTCTCCCCATCCCCCCCACTTGCAACAAGGGCAGAATCCCCCTGGTCCTCACCTTTCACCCCACCAGCTGGCACATACAAATAGTCCTCCGTCAGTTTCGCCACCTCCAACGTGACCCCACCACTCGCCACATCTTCCCATCCCCCCCCATGTCTGCCTTCCGCAAAGACCGCTCCCTCCGTAACTCCCTTGTCAATTCTTCCCTTCCCTCCCGCTCCACCCCTTCCCCAGGCACTTTCCCTTGCAATCGCAAGGGATGCTACACTTGTCGCTTTACCTCCCCCCTCGACTCCATTCAAGGACCCAAGCAGTCGTTCCAGGTGTGACAGAGGTTCACCTGCACCTCCTCCAACCTCATCTATTGCTTCTGCTGCTCTAGATGTCAGCTGATCTATATCGGTGAGACCAAGCGAAGGCTTGGCGATCGTTTCACCGAACACCTCCGCTCGATCCTCACTAACCAACCTGACCTCCCGGTGGCTCAGCACTTCAACTCCCCCTCCCATTCCGTATCCGACCTCTCTGTCCTGGGCCGTAAATTGGAGGAACAGCACCGCATATTCCGCTTGGGTAGTCTACATCCTGGTGGCATGAACATTGAATTCTCACAATTCAGTTAACCCTTGCTGTCTCCTTCCCTTCCCACCTCTCCCTCGGCCCTCAGGCTCCTCCTCCTCCTTTTTCCTTTCTTCTCCTTGCCTCCCCCTACCCCCTATCAGTCTGAAGAAGAGTTTCGGCCCGAAACGCTGCCTATCTCCTTCGCTCCATAGATGCTGCTGCACCCGCTGAGTTTCTCCAGCATTTTTGTGTACCTTTGGTTTTAAATGAAAATGTATATCTGTGCACATTTCATGTCAAGATGTCAATTTGCTGCCTAGCTACTGGTTCCAACTTTTTTAAATCCCATCAGCCATTAAAAAGTAGAGACCATGCTCCATGCTTAATATCGTCTCAAAACCAAGATACAAGAACAAAATAAGTGTGAACCCAAACCCTGACAAGTTCCAATCTTAACATTTTATTAAGTTATAAGAGTTCTACAGTTAGAGGAAAAACAGACATGGCAAATCTACACAGTTGGTTATTTGCAGAACATGAGAAAAGGATGTCTTCTCGCTCAAGATTTGGTTGACACAGCAGATGAATGCACGTGGACATCTCACTTCTGCTGAACGCATTACTGAACTTATCGTGCATTAACCTGCAAGAAGAAAGTAGCCCAATTTAGTTTGTTGCATTCATGTCTTGCATTATTTTTGTCATGAAACTCAATAGAAATAACTGAGCAGTTGAGGTATATGCCCAGAGAATATCAACAAATAGTACCCAACATGAACACACCCATAAATAGTAAATACAACAAACACAAATAGTACCCAACATAAACACACCGTTTTTTCCGTTTACATTTTGTTCAAGAAAATTAAACCTTTGGATTAATATAAAAAGGTGAAGAAAATTCCTCCCCCAACTGAATCAATAAATGAAAATTACCACATCATCGATCTTCAGAATACTACGAACTGTTTCTGTAGCCAAGGTCAGGGCACTGAGGGAAACCAATAGCGGCTGAACAACCAGCTCCTCCAGAATGTTAGAAATACCACCCTGAGGAGACAAATTGCTGAATGAGAAACAATTCACAACTATAACACATTTGTCTTCAAATGTACCATTACAAAGACATACAAAGTAACGAATATTTCACCTTTCTCACGTTAATTCCTGCAGTCTTTTCTCCTTGTGCATGTCTATTTCTTAGCTCGGTTACAGTAGAAATGGGATTAAGACCTGCATTTTCGGCCAAAGTAGATGGAATAACTTCCATGGCATCAGCAAATGCCCTCACACAGTAAGCCTCCATACCACTAAGCGTACGAGAGTATTCAGTCAAACGAAGTGCCAACTCAATCTCAGGAGCTCCACCTCCAGCAATCAAAGCCCTGTTTAAAAAAAGTTACACGTTATGAAATTTGTGATTATTTTATTTTTATAATTTATTCACTCAGACCAGTGAGATGCTTTCATACTGGCTGCAGTACCACACGGTTTCTTGCTTTACATTATATCAGACACGATCCATGGTAATGTTAATTTTAATATCAAGTTTCCGTCATAATTGGTTTCAGTAGGCAAGCCAGCTTCTTTCTCTCGTACCCGGTTTCTCCAGTATCTCCAATTTAGAATTCTCCTGAGCAACTCGTGGCAGAACTCTCAAAGATATTAAATTTGAAGATGTCAAGCAAATGCACTCCATATTGTTAATCATCAGGCTCATATTAATAGGTGTTGCTAAGTCTACCAAAAAAAGTGGCCAGAGACCAAATATTTTGAGACAAATTTCTGAACCAGCATTTTAAAAAAGTAGCATCCTGAACAACAACAAATAAATCCAGATGTGATTTACAAATTAAACAAAATAATGTGTTCTTTAACTACACCTACCGTTCAATATCCAATATCCATTGGGAATGCATGTTTCTAAAACCTGGCCCTGAATTTTAAAAGCTCTTTGTTATGAACATTTAAAATAATTCTTCCTTTTATTGAAAAACTTCCAATGAATGCTCATCATGTCACGGCACCCCTTTGCCACGCAAGCCCAAGAGCTGCTCTGCACAACACCGGCTGACGCTTCTAAGAACGCCTGGGTCAAGACGAGATGGAGAGACCAGTGGAAGTCAGCTGAACCATCTAGGCTACACCAGTACATCAATGACCCCATGGACGTCCCTGGCCAGGACCTGCCCCGAAAGCAATGGACAACCCTCAACCGCTTGAGGACAGGCATCGGACGCTATGGAGTAGCGATGAAGAGGTGGGGCCTTGTGCACAGCGCCTCCTGCGAGTGTGGGGACCCAACACAGACAGTGGAGCACATAGTCACCAGTTGCCCCAAACACCGGCCACCGAATGGTGAACAAGGTCTGATTGACCTGGACGATGACACGTTGGCCTGGCTCGCCTCAACGGAGCTGCAGGTCTAAAAGACATACGACAGAAGATGGCCGAGGAAAAATTACCTTTTCTTTACCAAGCACCGAATAACACAAAGAGCATCATGAATGGAACGCTCTGCCTCTTCCATGACCAATTTATTGGACCCTCGAACTACAATGCACACTGTTTTTCCTGGATTGGCACAACCAGTAATCTAAAAGACAAGAGTCACCCATTTTAGGGTTGTTAAAGCACCTGCAATTACACCTAATATTAAAGTTTTTTGCTAGGCTTATTTGAAAGTAAACAAATTTGTTTATTTTTGAAATATGTTCATTATTACCTTGACTAATCTGCCAGAACCGTTCAAACTGACCTCTTCTGCCAACTCTGCAGTGCCCAACATTTCTGGTAAGAACTGCTCAAAATGGGCAACTGGCTTTATGCCTAAAGTCTACAAAGAAAATATTTAATTGATTTTCCATAAAAATCATACCAACAAATTAAAAACTGACAGGAGATTACTTTGAAAATTAAATCAAAGTAGCTTTACTCTCACAATTATTTTATTAGTCTTGTACCTTACAAATGAATTCAATATCTTCTCTCTCAATGTCCTTAATCACCATAATCTTCATCTTATTGAGGAAATGGAGAGCCAGGTCACTAAGTGCATCCCTATAAAAAAGCATCAATACTGTCAACCACAAACTGGACTAAACAAACAAAATATTGAAAAGCTATTGTAATATACAAATGCAAGATTTACAAAAGTAGTGCAAAAATTATAAAACCTTCCAGTTTTGGAACAAGTCCTTAAAAGAGACAATTGATTAGAAGGGGAATATCTTTTTGAAATAATGCATCAACATCAAACATTTTCTAGTAAAGCACAACTGAGGCGTCTTGATGTAAATATTTCCTCTTTTAGCAAGTCCTATTTGATCATTAATGTAAATTTGTAAACTGCTTGCACTTGAGACTTGCATCAACTGGACGCAAGATTGAAAGGGTTCAAATTTACAAGAATTTTCCTAGCAAGTTTATTTTGCAAATTTAATCGGGGAAAGTGAGCAGTCAGGTCCTAATTAACTTCCCCAATAACACTTCTAATTCATCTTCAATTTAATAAAATGATTCCCAATCTCCAGTTTCAAATACTGGCATGATTCCATAATGTGAATTGCAAAAAACATAATGAATGAATTAGGGAACAGTATTTGTATTATGTAGGCCAAATTGGTTATAACACGATTTTGAGTGGAGACTTGAGAACTTTGGAAACTGACAAGCAGAAAAATATAGTTGTTTATATGCAAGTAGTAATCAGACACCATTATCTCTGAAGAACATAGGCCCCTAGTTTCATCGCGGGAGACCATGGGTAATTGAAAAGCAATCACTTTTATTGATACTAGAATTACTCTATTAACCGTGTAACATATACTTTAGTATTTTTAGCTTGCTGTAACAAAACTTGTAAAAATTTAGCTATTAAAAACATCTTTATTTTTGAAAATCCTGATAAAGAACTGTTGTAGCAGGCTGAAACACTAGCACCTAACTCTTTTCCATTTACATAACTTTTTTAAATAACACGATTATCTATAATGCAAGGTTTCTTAGGAATGCAACTATCGATTTATAAAAGTTACTCTACCTATTTCTCACACTAACTGATGCCTGATCAGAATATTTCACAATTAATCTGAAATACAATTTCCACTAATTGACTAAATGTAGTGTTCACTTGAACTAAAATAATAATATTTTACACTCATAATGAAAACAGTATTCAGAAAGATGCCGTCATAAAAGTGAACTTGTTTCTTTTAAACATTCCCTTCCCATCAATATAAAAATGACCCAATCAATTGCAAATACTTTTCCATGTTACAAGAAATTTACCCTGAGTAGCGTCAAGTATTTACAGTATGTATTCATGAATACATTCTGTGCAAGTCCAATGCACCAATAAATCATGAGTATCTATGTTGTTTTTAAAACCAGCCAAAATATACATCTTGTTTAAAAGAAAATACCTCAAAATTGACTTTTGTATCAGCAGTACATTACAACCAGCTTTTTTAATCTGCTTCACCAAGTTCAAAATGTAGGCTCTCTCCTCACGTAAAACACGGTCCATCTGAGCATAGTCAGAAACTACAATCTGATTTTCCATCTAAAGATTAAAATGAAAAGGAACTTAGAAAAGGAACAAGAAGACAGTTTCATAAACAAGAAAGTCTAGAAGATATTGGCAATCATGGATAGATGCATTTTACAGAACCATCCTAATCATGATGGCATAACTTGTGCTTCAATCCCTGGTCGTTTCTGATCTGGCTGATCAAAGCCAGAGTTCAGAGAGACAAAGAAAACACCCAAAGACTTGAGAGTGCATTATTACATAAACATTGATTGATGAGAAAAATACATTCCTCTAATTTTCTCTTTCATTTATATTATCAAACCTTCACTATCTAGGCTTGGTTGACAAATAGTAACATAGGCAAAATATGGAAGTTGTTAGTTGTCAGGAAAATTAATTCCTGTAAGATTAGCATGTGCAAAGTAGAAAATCAACATTTATAGAAAATAAAATCATTAGCCATAAATATTTCTTGGCAATGCACATTTCAAATAAATAAAGTTCTATCCTTTCGTAAACCAAATGACATAAATAATTCTTGATTTGCACAGCAACCCTTCCCTCTAAATTGGAAGATCATGGGTTCAAGCCCCACTCTGGAAATCTGTACACCCGTTCTTCACTGACTACACACAACAACACTAATATTAAGTTTTCTATTACATTTATGCATAGCAAATCAAATGAAGCAGGTGGTTTCTAGAATGAGTTTAAAACAAAGTAACTATATTGCACCTTGAAGTTTTTCAAGCATAACCTGCACAAACAACACACCAGCAAGCAACCCAAAATTGTATTTCCATCTATGGTAACCTTTCACCCCCCCCCAGTGTCCACATTTCTCAATTATTCAACTATTTATCATAATTGTGTTACGTAATCTCAAAACAGAATCAATGCATCGCAGGCAAAGACATCCATTAAATGCACCTGGACTCCAAGGAATAAAATCCGAACTTGCCAAAACTGTAGCTCAGACCCTCAAGTCTTGAAAGCATACTTATAAATCTTCTCCACACTCTCTATCCAGCTTAATGATGTGTGAATAAAACTGAATACAAAACTCCAAGTGAGGCCTCACCATTTCTTGTACAGTCTTAACAACCTCCCAACTTTGAGACATAACCCCTTGACTGATGAAGGCCAGCGGGCGGAAAGTCATCTTCACCACCTGGATGGCACTTTCAGGAAACCATAGTGACCTGTCTGCCAGATCAGAAACATTCTTCAGGAGTCAGGTGTGGATTTGTCAATGACCACTGTCTGCAGAAGACTTCACGAACAGAAATACAGAGGCTACACTGCAAGATGCAAACCACTGGTTAGCCGCAAAAATAGGATGGCCAGGTTAGTTTGCCAAGAAGTACATAAAAGAGCAACCACTGATCTGGATAAAGGTCTTGTGGACAGATGAGACAAAGATTAACATATCAGAGTGATGGCAAGAGCAAAGTATGGAGGAGAGAAGGAACTGCCCAAGATCCAAAACATACCATCTCATCTGTGAAACACGGTGGTGGGGGTGTCATGGCCTGGGCATGTATGGCTACTGAAGGTACTGGCTCACTTATCTTCATTGATGATACAACTGCTGGTGGTAGTAGCATAATGAATTCTGAAGTGTACAAACACATCCTTTCTGCTCAAGTTCAAACAAATGCCTCAAAACCCATTGGCCGGCGGTTCATTCTACAGCAAGACAATGATCCCAAACATACTACTAAAGCAACAAAGGAGCTTTTCCAAAGCTAAAAAATGGTAAATTCTTGAGTGGCCAAGTCAATCACCCGATCTGAACCCAATTGAGCATGCCTTTTATATGCTGAAGAGTAAACTGAAGGGGACTAGCCCCCCAAAACAAGCATAAAGATGGCTGCAGTACAGGCCTGGCAGAGCATCACCAGAGAAGACACCCAGCAAC
Organism: Leucoraja erinaceus; assembly: GCF_028641065.1. Taxonomy (NCBI): domain Eukaryota; kingdom Metazoa; phylum Chordata; class Chondrichthyes; order Rajiformes; family Rajidae; genus Leucoraja; species Leucoraja erinaceus. The sequence continues at coordinate 3,305,003 of NC_073384.1, read as the reverse complement.
TGGTGATGTCCATGAATCAGACTTCAGGCAATCATTGCATGCAAAGGATATGCAACAAAAGACTAAACAAGATTAATTTACATGACATTGCTGTGTCCCAAACATTATGGTGCCCTGAAAATGGGGGGGGGGGGGCTTATGTATAAACACTGTTGCAATCTCTACATGGGTCTTTGTCACAAACATTATGGAGGGCACTGTATGCACTTGTACTCCTAGATCCCACAGCTTCAATGAGCTGATTGCTCCGCAAGTAGATGCAGACTTGCTGTGCACCACTAAATGACAAGAATATTAGACAATAAACAATAGGTGCAGGAGTAGGCCATTCAGCCCTTCGAGCCAGCACCGCCATTCAATGTGATCATCCCTAATCAGTACCCCATTCCTGCCTTCTCCCCGTATCCCCTGACTCCGCTATTTTTAAGAGCTCTATCTAGCTCCCTCTTGAAAGCATCCAGAGAACCCGCCTCCACTGCCCTCTGAGGCAGAGAATTCCACAGACTCACCACTCTCCGTGAGAAAAAGTGTTTCCTCGTCTCCTTATTCTTAAACTGTGGCCCCTGGTTCTGGACTCCCCCAACATCGGGAACATGTTTCCTGCCTCTAGCCTGTCCAAACCCTTAACAATCTTATATGTTTCAATGAGATACCCTCTCATCCTTCTAAACTCCAGAGTGTACAAGCCCAGCTGCTCCATTCATACTACCATAAGATCCATTTTCGCCCTGTGATCTGAAATCTCAGATCCTTCAAGCATGTGGTCACGTATTTGCTCCAAAGAACTAGAAGCTCAAATAAATACCGAGTCGCGCACGGCCCTTCCCATGACACAAGAATGGCATGATTACTGCATTCACGTGTGCGCTTAAATTTAAAATTTTCACCAGAAATACTTTGAGGATGTAATCCTTGCTTCCTGAGGATGTTATCTATTACATTAACAAATATATTCGAAAGGTATAAACACAACTAAAAACATAAAAAATTTGGCGACATGAAAGCTTCAAGCTATTGCAAATCAAGAAAAATAACGTGGAAAATTAGATAAAAACAGATCATGTCAATTTAACCGTCCTGTACCAAAAACTACATTGTACCTTCGGGGAAACGCGGTTCATTCATTCCTCTATCATTTAATAAGGTTGTAAGTGATAGGAGCAGACAGACCATTCGGCACATCGTCTCCTCTGCCATTCAATCATGGCTGATCTTTATGAAAGTCTGTTTCTGGATTTGTCAGTCAACACACTGTCAGGTCACCAATCACAAAAGATTCCACCATCACACAAAAATAAAACAAACCGAGAAACTTGCCATTATCGCAACAGTTATCTAGTTTTGAAACCTAAAAAAATCAACAATGTCATCAATTTTTCTCAGAATTAGTTTCAGGAAATGAATGGCTGATGGCATGGTTTCTTCACGCTAAATACAAAAAACAATAACTTACATCTGTCTTTGGAGCAGACAAGCAGAACTGGATCAGCCCAATCTTAGCCTTTTCTACACGATTGACACCTGTATTGACGACTCTCTGAGTCAGAACCAATCCATTCACCAATTCACAGTCATCAATTGTTCCTCTGCAAAGTAAATTTTAATCACTGATTAGCATTCATTTTGATGCAAAAGATCAGTTTCAAAAAAGCACTCAAAGCTTTATGTGCAGTGGTGCAAAGATTGTTATTAGACACGATCAGTAACGCTATACTAAAAATTAAGATGTAAAAGTTCAAATCCCACCACAGAACCATTGGAATTTAATATTATCTGGACTTTTAAATAAAAGTTTCAATAACTAACATAATTCAAGAAATAGACGTCATAAAAGCACAGAAGATCATTGGTTCTTAACTGACTTCTAAAATAGCCCAACAAACCACTCAGTTGTATAATAATCACCACATTAATGAGAATTAGAATAGAAAGAGCACTTGGCATTGACTGAGGCATAGAATGCAGCTTTCATTGTTATTGTCCCAGTGCTGGGTCTAACTCTCTATCCAACAGCAATGTGGCTTTCACTGCAGGAGAGCAAATTTTCACGGTTACAGTTCACCATGTTCTCAATACCACTCTTGTCTGTGAAAACCAAATCTCAAATAGTAAAATAGAAACAATTACGATCTGGGAAGTTATTTTCGCTTTTCTTCTCTCCAGGGACATCAGGTGACCCAAAGATTACTGATATTTGTCCTCCAAGAATTACAAAACATTCTTCTCAAAAACATTTGAAATATAGTATACAAATGATAATAAATTCACCAATATTTAATCTCACCCCAGTTTCCTGACAATTTTGATATCTCTGAGATCCACACTTGTTGCTGTTGCAGGATCAATTACACTCATTACTGCACCAACGCTCATTGGAGCAAGAAGACTGGCGTATTGAGAAACAACCTATAAAATAAAGAGTTTTATTTGAGTTGAGTGATTACGTCTCACTGTCTACATGAGCACGTCATCACTATCTACTTGACACTGCATTCAGATCATAACGACTAAATAGACAAAAATGAAATCGCATGTCACTTTTGGTTCTTTTCCAAAACATTTTGTAGTACCCATTCATACATGGAACATTTCCCTTACATCTACTTGGGTCTTGAGGCTTCATAATTTTGAAATATTTCTCAATCTCCTCTGTTACACGAAGAACAACTCCAGACTCCAGTCTTTTCAACTCCTCGTGCTTGAAAGCATTCCAGAGAACTCTTCCACATTCTAATAACAGCCCTTCACATCTTTATTAAAAACATTATACTCGGGATTAGACAGACGCACTACTTTTGAGGCCAAACCAGCATGTCATAAAATATTAACCAGAACCTCTTGCGCTGGTACCTCAGGATTATGTATGAAGGCCAATTCCTATGGTACAGTATAAGCCATCTTGTCACCATCAGAGTTTTATATATCAGATCTCTGCTCCTGTACCCATTTTACAATTGTATCTCCTCATTTATATTGTCCCTTTTTGTTCATCATTGTGATAGAAAACAAATTAGTGACAGAATTCGAATTTGGATGTTATGACATTTTCATAACATCCAAAACCACAGCCTGTTTACCCTCCTACCATCCGGGAGGCGCTACAGGTCTCTTTGTTGCCGGACCAGCAGGTCCAGGAACGGCTTCTTCCCTGCGGCTGTTACATTATTCAACACTGTACCTCGATGACTGTCAAAGCACCCCCCCAACCCCGGACACTCCTTCCACCAGGAAAAAATAATTGCACTACTATGATTGTATGCACGTAAATATATTTATTTATTGCTCATATTCTATGTCGCTCTTCTAGGGAGATGCTAACTGCATTTTGTTGTCTCTGTACTGTACACTGCACAATGACAATAAAGTTTGAATCTGAATTTTGAGTACAGCCATACAAATGTAATTAAAAAGTGTTTACTTTGGAGTTCAAAGCCGTAGTTGCACTGTTCAGGAGCGATTCTCGGTCACTTAGTTCTACGGGTTGTGCAATGCCATTCAAAATCTCAACTCCCTTTTCCACAGCCTTTTGGAAAGATTCAGATATGATTGTAGGATGAATCCCTTCAATAAAAAATAGTTAATTAGCAAAATTTTAAATAACAAAATCAAATAAAATTATTCATATTACATTTACATAACCTTACTAATTGAAAAAATAAGACACAAAAATAATAAAAATCTTTTAAATATGGTAATGAGTTAAATCAACATCAGGCTACTGAATAAGATCCATTTGGATGATTTAAAAACAAGGGTGAAAACAACCTGGAAAAAGAGGTGTGTGCAGGAACGCATGCGCAGCCAGCAGAATGGACAGAGGGCTCCATCATCATGGTGAGAACAGCCTTTTGTAAAGACTCAGACAAAAAGCTGAAACAGTGTATGATCAATAGACAATAGGTGCAGGAGTAGGCCATTCGGCCCTTCGAGCCAGCACCGCAATTCAATGTGATCATGGCTGATCATCCACAATCAGTACCGCGTTCCTGCCTTCTCCCCATACCCCTGACTCCGCTATCTTTAAGAGCCCTATCTAGCTCGCTCTTGAAAGTATCCAGAGAACTGGCCTCCACCACCCTCTGAGGCAGAGAATTCCACAGACTCACAACTCTCTGAGTGGAAAAAGTGTTTATGGCTCTAAATGGCTCACCCCTTATTTTTAAACTGTGGCCCCTGGTTCTGAACTCCCCCAACATCGGGATCATATTCCCTGCCTCCAGCGTGTCCAAACTCTTAATAATCTTAGGTAGACAAAAGTGCTGGAGAAACTCAGCGGTGAGGCAGCATCTATGGAGCGAAGGAAATAGGCAATATTTTGGGCCAAATCCCTTCTTCAAACTGATGTAGGGTGGGGAGCCAGAGGGCTGAGGGAGAGCTGAGAAGGGGAGGAGACAGCAAGGGTTACCGGAAATTGGAGGTCAATGTTCATGCCGCTAGGATTCCCAAGCGGAATATGAGATGTTGCTCCTCCAATTTCCGGTGGTGCTCACTCTGGCCATGGAGGAGGCCCAGGACAGAAAGGTCGGATTCGGAATGGGAGGGAGAGTTGAAGTGCTGAGCCACAGGGAGATCAGGTTGGTTAATGCGGACCGAGCGGAGGTGTTTGGCGAAACGATCGCCAAGCCTACGCTTGGTCTCACCAATGTAGATCAGCTGACATCTAGAGCAGCGGATGCAATAGATGAGGTTGGAGGATGTGCAGGTGAACCTCTGCCGCATCTGGAACCTGCTTGGGTCCTTGAATGGAGTCGAGGGGGAGAGGTAAAGGGACAAGTGTAGCATCTCTTGTGGTTGCAAGGGAAAGTGCCCAGGGAGGGGGTGGTGCGAGAGGGAAGGGAAGAATTGACCAGGGAGTTACGGAGGGAGCGGTCTTTGTGGAAAGCAGACAGGGGGGGTGAGATGGGAAGATATGGCGAGTGGTGTGGTCACGTTGGAGGTGGCGAAAATGACGGAGGACTATTTGTTGTACGTGACGGCTAGTGGTGTGAAAGGTGAGAACTAGGGGAACTCTGCCCTTGTTACAAGTGGGGGGGATGGGGAGAGATAGCAGTGTTATGGGGTATTGAAGAGACCCTGGTGAGAGTCTCATCAATAGAAGGGGAGGAGAACCCCCTTTCCCTGAAGAATGAGGTCATTTCCGATGCCCTGGTGCAGAAACCCCACCCTGGGAGCAGATGCGGCGTAGACGGAGGAATTAGTAGGGGACCGAGTCCTTACAGGAAGCAGGGTGGGAAGAAGTGTAGCCATGGGAGTCAGTGGGTTTATAGTGGATGTCGGTCAGAAGTCTATCACCTGCGATGGAGATAGTGAGGTCAAGAAATGGTAGGGAAGTGTCAGAAAGGCTATTTGGGTGGAATTGAGAAGTGGGAAAGGTGTAGCAACTCTTATAGGGGTGTATTATAGACCGCCAAACGGGGAACGAGAATTGGAAGAGCAAATATGTAAGGAGATAGCAGATATTAGTAGTAAGCACAAGGTAGTGATTGTGGGAGATTTCAACTTTCCACACATAGACTGGGAAACACATTCTGTAAATGGGCTGGATGGGTTGGAGTTTGTAAAATGTGTGCAGGATAGTTTTTTGCAGCAATACATAGAGGTGCCTACTAGAGGAGGGGCAGTGCTGGACCTCCTGTTAGGAAATGAGATGGGACAGGTGGCGGAGGTATGCGTTGGGGAGCACTTCGGGTCCAGTGATCACAATACCATTAGTTTCAAGATAATTATGGAGAGGGTCAGAACTGGACCTAGGGTTGAGATTTTTGATTGGAGAAAGGCTAACTTTGATGCGATGCGAGATGATTTAAAAGGAGTGAACTGGGACATTTTGTTTTATGGGAAAGATGTAGAAGAGAAATGGAGGACATTTAAACGGGAAATTTTAAGAGTACAGAATCTTTATGTTCCTGTTCGGTTGAAAGGAAACAGTAAAAATTGGAAAGAGCCCTGGTTTTCAAGGGAAATTGGACATCTTGTTCGGAAAAAGAAGGAGATCTACAATAATTATAGGCAGCATGAAGTAAATGAGGTGCTTGAGGAGTGTAAGGAATGTAAAAAGAATCTTAAGAAAGAAATTAGAAAAGCTAAAAGAAGATATGAGGTTGCTTTGGCAAGTAAGGTGAAAGTCAATCCAATGGGTTTCTACAGCTATATTAATAGCAAAAGGATAACGAGGGATAAAATTGGTCCATTGGAGAGACAGAGTGGACAGCTATCTGCAGAGCCAAAAGAGATGGGGGAGATATTGAACAATTTTTTTTCTTCGGTATTCACCAAGGAGAAGGATATTGAATTATGTGAGGTAAGGGAAACTAGTAGAGTAGCTATGGATACTATGAGGTTCAAAGTAAAAGAAGTACTGACACTTTTGAAAAATATAAAAGTGGATAAGTCTCCAGGTCCTGACAGGATATTCCCTAGGACATTGAGGGAAGTTAGTGTAGAAATAGCCGGGGCTATGACAGAAATATTTCAAATGTCATTAGAAACGGGAATAGTCCCCGAGGATTGGCGTACTGCGCATGTTGTTCCATTGTTTAAAAAGGGTTCTAAGAGTAAACCTAGCAATTATAGACCTGTTAGTTTGACTTCAGTGGTGGGCAAATTAATGGAAAAGATACTTAGAGACAATATATATAAGCATCTAGATAAACAGGGTCTGATTAGGAACAGTCAACATGGATTTGTGCCTGGAAGGTCATGTTTGACTAATCTTCTTGATTTTTTTTGAAGAGGTTACTAGGGAAATTGACGAGGGTAAAGCAGTGGATGTTGTCTATATGGACTTTAGTAAGGCCTTTGACAAGGTTCCTCATGGAAGGTTGGTTAAGAAGGTTCAACTGTTGGGTATAAATGCAGGAATAGCAAGATGGATTCAACAGTGGCTGAATGGGAGAAGCCAGAGGGTAATGGTGGATGGCTGTTTATCGGGTTGGAGGCAGGTGACTAGTGGGGTGCCTCAGGGATCTGTGTTGGGTCCTTTGTTGTTTGTCATGTACATCAATGATCTGGATGAAGGTGTGGTAAATTGGATTAGTAAGTATGCAGATGATACCAAGATAGGGGGTGTTGTGGATAATGAAGAGGATTTCCAAAGTCTACAGAGTGATTTAGGCCATTTGGAAAAATGGGCTGAAAGATGGCAGATGGAGTTTAATGCTGATAAATGTGAGGTGCTACACCTTGGCAGGACAAATCAAAATAGGACGTACATGGTAAATGGTAGGGAATTGAAGAATACAGTTGAACAGAGGGATCTGGGTATAACCGTGCATAGTTCCTTGAAGGTGGAATCTCATATAGATAGGGTGGTAAAGAAAGCTTTTGGTATGCTAGCCTTTATAAATCAGAGCATTGAGTATAGAAGCTGGGATGTAATGTTAAAATTGTACAAGGCATTGGTGAGACCAAATCTGGAGTATGGGGTACAATTTTGGTCGCCAAATTATAGGAAGGATGTCAACAAAATAGAGAGAGTACAGAGGAGATTTACTAGAATGTTGCCTGGGTTTCAACAACTAAGTTACAGAGATAGGTTGAATAAGTTAGGTCTTTATTCTCTGGAGCGCAGAAGGTTAAGGGGGGACCTGATAGAGGTCTTTAAAATGATGAGAGGGATAGACAGAGTTGATGTGACAAGCTTTTCCCTTTGAGAATAGGGAAGATTCAAACAAGAGGACATGACTTCAGAATTAAGGGACAGAAGTTTAGGGGTAATACGAGGGGGAACTTCTTTACGCAGAGAGTGGTGGCGGTGTGGAATGAGCTCCCAGTGGAAGTGGTGGAGGCAGGTTCATTGGTATCATTTAAAAATAAATTGGATAGGCATATGGATGAGAAGGGAATGGAGGGTTATGGTACGAGTGCAGGCAGGTGGGACTAAGGGGAAAAAAATTTGTTCGGCATGGACTTGTGGGGCCGAGATGGCCTGTTTCCGTGCTGTAATTGTTATATGGTTATATGGTTAAATGTTCCAGGTGTATTTGAGTGCCGGATGGAAGTTAGTGGTGAAGCGGATTAAGTCAGCGAGTTGTGTGTGGTGCAGGAGGTAACACCAATGCAATCATCGATGTAGCGGAGGTAGAGGTCGGGGATAGGGCCCTGGTACGTCTCGAACAAGGATTGTTTGACGTACCCTACAAAGAGGCAGGCGTAGCTGGGGCCCATGCGCGTGCCCATAGCTACACCTTGTATTTGGAGGAAATGGGAGGAGTCAAACAAAAAGTTGTTACGGGTAAGGACCAGTTCTGCTAGGCGGAGGAGAGTATCTGTAGACGGGGATTGGTTGGTTCTCCGGTCGAGGAAGAAACGTAGGGCTTTGAGACCCTCCTGGTGGGGGATGGAGGTGTAGAGTGACTGGAGGTCCATAGGCAAGATGAGGGGGTGGGGGCCTAGAGAATGGAATGCCCAGAGACGACGGAGTGTCTGAGGTGTTTTGAACATAGATAGGGAGGGAATTTGGGTGGGTGGGTGGGGGGGGGGGGGGGGGGGGGGGGGGGGGGGGGGGTGGGGGGGGGGGGGGGGGGGGGGGGGGGGGGGGGGGGGGGGGGGAGATAGGATGGGGTCGAGGTATGTGGAAATACGTTCGGTAGAGCATGAACAGGCAGACAATGGGTCTACCAGGATAGTCAGGTTCATGTATTTTGGGGGGTTCATGTATTTTGGGGAGAAGGTCAAATCGGGCCGTGCGGCGGGGCTGGGGGGGGAACGATGAGGGAGGGGGGGGGGGGGGACAGGGAGCAGGAGTGGATGAAGTCAGTAATGGTGCTAGAGATAGTGGCCTGGTGCTCGTCTATGGTCCATGGATAAGTAGGAGGAGGTGTCCGAGAGTTGGCGTGTGGCCTCAGCTTTGTAGAGATCAACGCGCCAGACTACCACGGCACCTCCCTTGTTGGCGGGTTTGATAACTCAGTCTGCGTTGTTGCGGAGTGAGTCAATGGCTGTACGTTCAGGGGGGGGAGAGGTTAGAGCGAGACAGGAGAGTGGAGAAGTTGAGGCAGTTGATGTCCTGCCGGCAGTTTTCAATAAAAAGGTCTAAAGCCGGAACGTGGCCATGAGGGGGGGGGGGTCCAAGAGGAGGGGTTGTTTAGGGCCCTATATAACTCTTCCCTCCAACTCTTAATAAGCTTATACGTTTCAATAAGACCCCTCTCATCCGAAATTCCAGAGTATACAAGCCCAGCCACTCCATTCTCTCAGCATATGACAGCCCCGCCATTCCAGGAATTAACCTTGTGAACCTACGCTGCACTCCCTCAATAGCAAGAATGTCCTTCCTCAAATTAGGGGACCAAAACTGCATACAATACTCCAGTTGTGGCCTCAATAGGGCCCTATACAACTGCAGAAGGACCTCTTTGCTCCTATACTCCTCTTTTAAGAAGGTCAACATGCCATTGGCTTTCTTCACTGCCTGCATGCTTACTTTCATTGACTGATGAACAAGGACCCACAGATCCCATTGTACTTCCCCTTTTCTCAATAACACCATTTAGATAATAATCTGCCTTCCTGTTTTTGTTACCAAAGTGGATAACCTCACATTTATCCATGTTAAAATGCACCTGCCCACTCACCCAATCTGTCCAAGTCACCCTGCATTCTCATAGCATCCTCCTCACAGTTCACACTGCCACCCAGGTTTGTGTCACCTGCAAATTTGCTAATGTTACTTTGAATCCCTTCATCTAAATCAAGGGAGGATGGATCTTCACCATAAACTGTTTCTCAAGTGCTTTGAGTTTTTGCCGGTTGTATCGACGGAAAATGCACTATTTCCTAATTGTCTTCTATCTTCAGCAAAATATGCTTCAGGTGTAATGGCAGTTTTGCAGTCAGGAAGTTTCATAATGATAAGAATGCAGAGTCTAAAATTCCAAAATGGACATGGTGGTTAAAGGAATTAGACAAAGTTGGCTATGGATGACAGTTTGTGATACAAGGATTAAAGGTAGGGAGACACAAGGTTAGATTTACAAACTTATAGTTGGGCTGGTCAAGACATTATCAAGAGAAGATCATGTCCAAATCGGTGACTACAACATACCTTTTTGAAGTAGTTTAGCGCAATAATCGAGCAAGGATCCTGCCATCACCACAACTGAAGTGGTCCCATCACCAGCTTCAATATCCTGGGCCTTCGACAATTCTACCAGCTTAGTTGTTTAAAACAAACATTTTTAGTATAAAAGCGTTAAAGCAGTAACTAACAACTGTTCATTATGCTAAATAATTACAGTAAACAGTATTTGAAAAATATTTACCCATTATACATGATTTTGATTTGTAATCAAAAGTTGGATATTACAATCTTGAGAGAGAAAGCATGCTTAATTGCTTAATTCAAAATAAACCATTCCTCTTATTTAATCCGGACAGCCAAATACCAGCTTAATCCCAAATGACTGAACTCTTACCATTTTTGCTGCTGGATGTAAAACCTGCATTAGCTTCAAAATAGTTGCTCCATCATTGGTAATGGTCACATCTCCTTTTCCATCTTGGATCTATGGCGATGACGAGGGCAGAATCATTAAAAGAGTAACTGAAGTTTGGAGCAACATTAATTGAAAAGAGAACACACACCAACAAAGTACCATATAGAGATCTTATAGTTAAGATACAATCATAGACAATAGATAATAGGTGCAGGAGTAGGCCATTCGAGCCAGCACCACCATTCAATGTGATCATGGCTGATCATCCACAATCAGTACCCTGTTCCTGCCTTCTCCCCATATCCCTTCACTCCTCTTTCTTTAAGAGATCTATCTAACTCTCTCTTGAAATCCCCCAGAGAACCGGTCGCCACTGCCTTCTGAGGCAGAGAATTCCACAGATTCACAACTCTCTGTGTGAAAAAGCTTTTCCTCATCTCTGTCTAAATATCTCACCCCTTATTCTTAATCTGTTGCCCCTAGTTCTCTCCCAACATCGGGAACATGTTTCTAGCGTCTCCAAGTCCTTAATAGTCTTATATGTTTCAATAAGATCCCTTCTCACCCATCTAAATTCCAGAGTATACAAGCCCAGCCGCTCCATTCTATTAACAGTCTCGCCATCCCGGGAATTAACCTCGTGAACCTATGCTGCACTCCCTCAATAGCAAGAATGTCCTTCCTCAAATTTGGAGTCCAAAACTGCACACAATACTGCAGGTGTGTTCTCACTAGGGCCCTGGACAACTGCAGAAGAACCGCTTTTCTCCTATACTCAACTCCTCTTGTTATGAAGGCCAACATGCCATTCGCTTTCTTCACTGTCTGCTGTACCTGCATGCTTACTTTCAGTGACTGATGACCGACGCCCAGATATCACTGCACTTCCCTTTTTCCCTACTTGACACCATTCAGATAATCTGCCTTCCTGTTTTTGCCATCAAAGTGGATAACCTCACATTTATCCACATTAAACTGCATCTGCTTTGCATCTGCCCACTCACCCAACCTGTCCCAAAGCACCCTGCATCCTCATAGCATCGTCCTCAGTTCACACTGCCACCCAGCTTTATCTCATCTGCAAATTTGCTAATGTTACTTTTAATCCCTTCATCTAAATCATTAATATATATTGTAAATAGCTGCGGTCCCAGCACCAAGACTTGCGGTACCCCACTAGTCTCCATTCTAAAAGGGACCCGTTTATCCCTACTCTTTGTTTCCTGTCTGCCAACCAATTTTCTATCCATGTCAGTGCCCTACCCCCAATGCCATGAGCTCTAATTTTGCCCACTAATCTCCTATGTGACACCTTATCAAATGTTTCCTGAAAGTCCAGGTACACTACATTCACCAGCTCTCCCTGGTCCATTTTCCTAGTTGCATCCTCAACATAGAAACATAGAAATTAGGTGCAGGAGTAGGCCATTCGGCACTTCGAGCCTGCACCACCATTCAATATGATCATGGCTGATCATCCAACTCAGTATCCCGTACCTGCCTTCTCTCCATACCCCCTGATCCCCTTGGCCACAAGGGCCACATCTAACTCCCTCTTAAATATAGCCAATTAACTGGCCTCAACTACCCTCTGTGGCAGAGAGTTCTAGAGATTCACCACTCTCTGTGTGAAAAAAGTTCTTCTCATCTTGGTTTTAAAGGATTTCCCCCTTATCCTTAAGCTGTGACCCCTTGTCCTGGACTTCCCTAACATCGGGAACAATCTTCCTGCATCTAGCCTGTCCAACCCCTTAAGAATTTTGTAAGTCTCAAAGATTGCATTCCAGAAGATCAACAGTAAGGCAGTATTTGTGTTTTTTCTTAATTCCTTTGGCATCTAAAAAGTTTCAGAAGTGATAAATCTGGCTGTAATTTTTTTAAATTGCCCATGGTTCTCGAGGGTTTTTACATACAAAATGAAAACGCATCTGAAGAAAAATTTACAGCCAGATTTATCACTTCTGAGAATTTTTAGATACCAAAGGAATCAAGAAAAAACACAAACAATGCCTTACTTGATGAAATACAGTGAGCAAACGCGATAATTCCCAATATTTTCAATGTTTACCAAGCACTTTAGCTGCTGTAGTCCCTTCAGTTCTCGCTTCTCTATACCTTCATTTCGCTTCACGTTTGGAATTCTCAAGTTGGGTACATGTATCTCACTTACCCCGACTCCCACAATTTTTTTCAGCGCAATAATTCAACATTTTGGCGGGTTTTAACAGGTAGGAAAATACACGTTTCTAGCATTAGTGCCGGATGTCTTCCAGTTGGATTTAGCGGCTCCGTGCGTCGAGCCCTATGACCCAGTGACCTTACGTGCAACTCCCCTATACAAGCCCTTGAAATAAATGCTAGCATTGAGTTTGCTTTATTTATTACCGATCCGATTTGCAGATTTTTTTGGGAATCCTGCACCAGCACTCCAAAGTCTCTTTGCATCTCTGATTTATCTGCATTATCTGCCCATTGATAAAATAGTCTATGCCTTTATTCCTGCGACTAAAATTCATGACTCCACACTTTGCTACATTATATTCCATCTGCCACTTCTCTGCTCACAATCCCAACCTGTCTTTCTGCAGAGTCCCTGCTTCCTCTGCACGACCTGCCCCTCCACCTAGTTTTGCGTAATCTGCAAACATGGCCACAAAGCCTTGAATTCCCTCGTCCAAATCATTAATATACAACGTGAAGTGGCTCCAGCACCGACCCTTGCGGAACGCCACTAGTCATTGGCAGCAAACCAGAAAAGGCCTCCTTTATTGCCACTGTCTTCTGCCATCCAGCCAACCTGCTATCTGTGCGGGTTGGACAGGCGAGACGCAGGATGATTGTTCCCGATGTTAGGGAAGTCCAGAACAAGGGGTCATAGTTTAAGGATAAGGGGGAAATCTTTTAGGATCGAGATGAGAAAAATATTTTTCACACAGAGAGTGGTGAATCTCTGGAATTCTCTGCCACAGAAGGTAGTTGATTGTATATATTTAAGAGGGAGTTAGATGTGGCCCTTGTGGCTAAGGGTATCAGGGGGTATGGAGAGAAGGCAGGTACAGGATACCGAGTTGGATGATCAGCCATGATCATATCGAATGACGGTGCAGGCTCGAAGGGCCGAATGACCTACTCATGCACCTATTTTCTATGTTTCTATATATCTGCCCTTTGATACCGAAACGTCACCTATTCCTTCACTCCATAGATGCTGCCTCACCCTCTGAGTTTCTCTAGCATTTTTGTCTACCTTTGCCCTTTGATACCGTGGGAGTCTCATCTTCCTTAGCAGCCTCACGCGCGTCACCTTAACAAAGGCTTTCTGAAATCTAAGTAAACAACATCTTCTGACTCTCCTTTGTCTGTTTACTTCTTCAAAGAATTCCAGCAAATTTGTCAAGCCGGACCTCCGCTCAACAAAGCTTGCTGACTTCGGCCTATTTTATCGTGAACTTCTAAGTACTACGTAGCCTCATCCTTTATAATGGACTCTAAAATCTTACCGACCACCGAAGTTACGCTAACCGGCCTATCATTCCCACTATTCTGCTTTGTTCCCTTCTCGTGCAGCAGGGTATTACTGGCAATCTTTCAATTATCTGGGACCTGTTTCTCGTGATCCTTGAAATATCAGTCAATGCCTCCACAATCTCTAAACCATAGGGTGTAGTCCATCTGGCCCAGGTGACTTATCTATCTTCAGCCCTTTCAGCTTCCCACGCACCTTCTCCCTAGTAATAGCTACTCCTCTAACTTCCATCGCCTGACTTTTGAATTACAAGCACGTTGCTGGTGTCTTCCACTGTGAAGACTGATGCAAAAAAGTTATTCAACTCCTCTGCCAGGTCATTTTTTCCATTATCATTTCTCCTGCATCATTCTCCAGCGGTCCAACGTCCACTCTTGCCTCTTTCTTACTTTATATAACTGAAGGAACTTTTGCTATTCTCTTTTATATTATTGGCTAGCTTACCTCCGTATTTCGTCTTGTCTCCCCATATTGCCTTTTTAGTTACCTTCTGGTGTTCTTTAAAAGCTTCCCAATCCTCTGGCTTCCCACTAATCTTTGCTATGTTATACTCCTTCTCTTTTAGTTTTATATACTGTCCTTGACTTCCCTTGTCAGCCACAGTCACCTCACTCTCCCCTTAGAATCTTTCTTCTTCTTCTTTGGAATGAAAAGATTCTGCATCTTTCGGATTATTCCCAGAAATTCCTGCCATTGCTGTCCCACTGTCACCCCTGCCAGTCCTTTTCCAGTCAACTTTGGTCAGCTCCACGCACACGCCTCTGTAGTCCCGTTTGCTCAGCTGCAATACTGACACATCTGATTTCACCTTCTCCCTCTCAAATTGCAGATTAAAACTTATCATATTGTGGTCGCTACCTAATGGTTCCTTTACTTTGAGTTCCCTTATCAAATCCAGTTCATTACACAAGGATCAACTGCCTCAATTACCTCCCCCGGCAGCTCGTTCCACACATCCACCAACCTTTGTGTAAAAAACATTACCTCTAGGTTCCTATTAACTCTTCTGCCCCTCACCTTAAACCTCTGGTCCTCGATCCCCCTACTCTTTGCAAGTGACTGTGTGTTTACCCGATCTATTCCTCTCATGATTTTGTACACCTCTACAAGATCATCCCTCATCCTCCTGCGCTTCAACAGAATCCTTGTCTGCTCAATCTCTCCGTCTCGCTCTGGCCCTCAAGTCCTGCCAACATCCTCATAAATCTTTTCTGCACCCTTTCCAGCTTGACAACACCTTTGCGATAACACTGTGCCAAAAATTGAACAGAATACTCTAAATGTTGCCTCACCAATGTCTTATATATTGCAACATGACCTCCCACCTTCTATACACAACACTTTGACTGATGAAGGCCAGTGTGCTGTAAGTCTTTTTTTGACCACTCACTTTCAAGGAATTATGCACATGTACTCCTAGATCTCTCTGCTCCAAAACATTCCCCAGAGCCCTACTATTCACTTTGTAAGTTCTCCCCATGTTAACTCTTCTGCCCTTCACCTTAAACCTCTGGTCTAATGCATTTCGTTGTCTCTGTACTGTACACTGACAATGACAATTAAAATTGAATCTGAATCCCCATGTTAAGACTTCCGAAAATGCAACACTTCTCTGTATTAAACTCCATCAACCATTCCTTAGCCCACCCGCCCAAGATCCTGCTGCAATTCTTGACAACCATCTTCAATTTCTACAATACCACCCACTTTTGTGTCATTTGTAAACTAACTAATCATGCCATGTACATTCTCATCCAAATTATTGATTAACACGACAAACAGCAATGGGTAGATGGGAATTTACATTTTACTATCTGAATAATTCACTGGGATGTCTCACCAAAAACATCCCTGGCAGCCAAATACAGTTGCCAAAGAATGCCTTGCCATCAATTGAGGAAGCTCTGAGCTCCAGACTTAGGAAATAATTGCTCAGTTTGTGGTTTAATCTTAAGCACACTGGTTATCAGTATGCCGATGCACATCACCAGAACATCCTTAAATTGTTTAAAATATAAGACATGGCGTGAACTAAAAAGTAATGTTTGAGGAATATTGAAACAATATTGAAAAATTCCCTCCAGCACTGAGATTTATTATCATGTGTCCCTGTATAGGACAATGAAATTCTTGCTTTGCTTAAGCACACAGAAAATAGTAGGGATTTACTACAAAACAGATAAATGTGTCCATATACCCTGATCTAAATATATACACACATGAATAAATAACTGGTAAAGTGCAAATAACAGAAAGTGGTTGTTAATAATCAGAGTTTTGTCCGAGCCAGGTTTAATAGCCTGATGACTGAGGGGAAGTAGTTATTCCTGAACCTGGTTGTTGCAGTCTTCAGGCTCCTGTAGACCTTTCTGTTCTGTCCTCCATGGCCAGTGAGTCCCACCGCAAATTGAACCTAATATTTTGCTTGGGTAGTTTACACCCCAGCAGTATGAACATTGACTTCTACAATTTCAGGTAGTCCTTGCTTTCTCCCTCCTTCCCAGCTCTCCCACAGCCCACTGTCTCCGCCTCTTCCTTTCTTCTTCCCGCACCCCCCCTCCCCACAACAGCCTGAAGGGTCTCGACCCGAAAAGTCACCTATTCCTTGTCTCCATAGATGCTGCCTCACCCGCTGAGTTACTTCAGCATTTTTGTCTCGTCAACTAATGAATAAATGCAAGCACAAAGACTTCCTCTGTTAGAGAGTAATTGCTAATAGATTAAAGAGACTGAAGAAAAATCACTTCTTTCAGTTCTAAATGCATTGTCCATACCATTTTATCCATGCCCTTTGGGCCAAGACTCGTCCTAATGGCATCAGCAACAGCTAGAAAAGAAAAACAGGTATTTCTTATAACTTAATATTGTGTTTCATTAAACCCTACTTTGGCAAGTAATAAAAGATAAACATTAAATCTACACAAAAAACAAATGATGGCATAATTCTGTGCATTAAGGGCATGTCCCACTTAGGCTATCTTTTTAGTTGTTAAAGTAATGATTCTACTTCAAATTTTATGTCGAAGGGGGGGACCAGTCGCCGGTTTTTCGGCGGCCTGCTACGACTATGAGTCGCCTAAAAATAGCCTAAGTGGGACAGGCCCTTTCGGCAGCATCCATGGAGGACATGGTTCGGTGACATTTTGGGTTGGGATCCTCTCTTCAGATCCCTGCAGTGTTTCAAAATCATTGCCCACATTTGTCAGTTAGACAATGGAACTGAATGACATACAAATGAGCAAGAACAAATCCTTAAACTGAAGTCCAAAGCAACAAATCAAAACCATTTGCATTCACCCTCTGCACACCTTCGCCACGCCCCTCACACAAACTAACCCACACCCTCACCCCACTCACACCTGCCTCCCTCTCACATCTAATGTGCTCCATCTCACCTTCAACCTCAATCACCTTCAACCTCAATCACCCTCCCCCACCATGACCCTCATTCCTTTTGTTCCCAAATCTCAATCTCCCCCCTCCCCCACCTGTCCCATCTCATCCCCCCTCCTCCCTCAACCCCCCTCCCTCATCCCCTCCGTCTCCCCTCCCTCCCTCACACCCTTCTCCTCCCTCACCCTCTTCCCCCCCCTCCCCTCATCCCCCCTCCATCCTCCCCTCCCATCTCCTCCCCCCCCTCCCCCACCCCCCCTCCCTCCCTCATCTCCCTCCCTCATCCTCCCATCTCCCTCATCCCCCTCCCTCTCCATTCTCCCCCCCTCCTTCTCCCATCTCCCTCCCCCCCTCCTTCTCCATCTCCCCTCATCCCCCCCATCCCTCCCCCCCCATCTCCCTCACCCCCTCCACCCTCCATCTCCCCCCCCATCTCCCCCCTCACCTTTGGCTGCCGAGATGTTGCTGAAGCGGATCTGCGCCGGTTTGTCGCGGTCCTGGTAAACGCCCTTGGTCATGTTGCCGGGTAATGGCGGTGGGGAGAGGACGGATGGCGGCGGATTGACGGCAGGGAGATACACGGGGCGATGGAGATGGAGATGGCGGCGACACGGGGATCCGGAGAAGCTTCTGGAAAGCGTCAGGACCCCAACCGGCGCTAACAGTGACGTCAGCAGTCGTCCAGCCAGTGCCCGACTCAATGTAAGTAAGTGAGTTTTATTTATATAGCACGTTTTAAGCCAACTCGCATTGACACCAAAGTGCTTTACATAAAATAGCTAATAAGTTTCCATACCATAGAAAAAGGTTAACAAAAAAATAAAGAAAATGGACACAACACATTATAGAGCTCAACACATACGTCCCCCCACAGCAGAATCAAACATTTCCACTGTGGGGAAAGGCACCAGAAAGTCAATGTGTGCAGAACATGACTAAAATGTTCCAAATACGGATGTGGCAAACAGCGGCGTTGATGACATGAACTGACAGTGTGGGGCCGGGTACATGTGGCGACTGTCGCCAGTCGGCCTGTCGCTGGGCCGTGGGCTCTCTCTCTGCAGCATGAACGTTCACTGTCTTGGGGCGATGGCAATAGCCCAGTTGGTCAACAATGGGGAGAGGTGTTGCCACCAAAGATAGTAGAGGAGCTAGAAAGGATGCTCCTCTCGGATCTTTGGTTGCCACAGGGAGGGAAATGCGACTTAAGCTGATAAATCTTGCACAAATATATTGAATTAGAGTTGGTACGATTGATTTGAATGAAACTAAATGGTTATAAAATATTTGGTGCACAAAAATGCTGGAGAAACTTAACGGGGGTGCAACAGCATCTATGGAGCGAAGGAGATAGGTAACGTTTCAGGCCGAAACCCTTCTTCAGACCTTTTGGCATTATCTTTTTTTTCAAGGTGTCCTGGCTTTTTTCAAGATGAAACCTAATAGAAGTATGGTACAAATTTAACATTTTGTAGTTGAAAACTGCGCAACAAACTTGGAAGTTTAGAGACAGGTCAATGCCAGCTGCAGTCTAACCTCATGACTTCAGGTTGGAGAAGTATTTATGCTAACTGAAACCAAACTTCTCTTTCTGCAGGCACAGAAAAAAAGATGCAGTTCCAGCTAAACTTGAACAGAATCGTTTTCAGAGCTCAATGCAAGTAAATATCATTGGCATGCATCCATCACGCACCAGATATACAGATTAATATTTTAATGCTGATATTTATCTGTTTAAATAAATTAATTGGTTTACTTCTATGTGGAAAAATAAAGGCTACTATTTTTAACATATTTGTGTCAGTCTGAATCGGTGTATAAGACCATGAGGGGAATGGATCAGTTAATGCAGACTCTTTTACCCAAAGCAGGGGACATGGGTTTAAGGTGAGAGGGGAAAGATTTAATAGGAACCTGAGGGGCAACTTTTTCACACATAGAGTGGTGGGTATATGGAATGAGCTGCTGTGGAGGTAATTGAGGCAGGTACCATAACAGCATGTGAAAGACATTAATACACGTACATGGATAGGAAAGATCCAGAGAGATATGGGCCAAACGCGGGCTGGTGGGACAAGTGTAGATGTGACATCTTTGATCGGTGTGTGCAAGTTGAATGAGCCGAAGGTCATGTGTCCTGTGCTGTGTGACTGTGTTTCAAGCCTCTCAAAAATCGTTCAAACCATTTGGTGGGGCTGTTTTCATTCTCAATACAATTTTAGAGACAAACGTATTTTTCGATTTGTTTTCGTTTATTTTAATGTCAATTCTTGTTAATGTAATTTATTTATAAACCCGTCTGAAGAAGGGTTTCGGCCCGAAACGTCGCCTATTTCCTTCGCTCCATAGATGCTACTGCACCCGCTGAGTTTCTCCAGCATGTTTGTGTACCTTGTTAATGTAATGTTGCGCTCTGCAGATTGTGTGGGTGTAGTGCCAGCTGCCGGCTGTGGGGGGAGGCAGTGAGCAGCGAGCGGCTGGCGGGCGATGGCGATGGCGGCCGGAGACGGAGCCGGAGCCGGACAGGGAGAGGGAGAGGGAGCGGCTCTGGCGGCGCTGCTCGGCGGCCTGGCTCAGATCACGTACTTTCACAACCCCGCCGTCACCGAGCAGCAGCTCAAGGCCGAGCTCTACAACAACCTCTCGCAGCACGAGTTCACACTTCTGCTGGAGAAGATGACGGGAATCCTGCGGGTAGGTGAAGGGGAAAGATCACAGACACAGAGAGAGCGGGGGCGGGTGTGAAGGGAGGTGGTGGTGGTGGCGGCCCCGCGGCACAGAGCAACCTCCACAGCGCTCCTCCTCCCGCCGCCACCCCCACTTACGTCCCACTGTCCGTCTGTCCCTCTGTCCGTCTGCCCCACTGTCCCTCTGTCCGTCTGTCTCTCTGTCCCACTGTCCGTCTGTCCCACTGTCCGTCTGTCCCTCTGTCCGTCTGCCCCACTGCCCCCCTGTCCGTCTGCCCCACTGTCCGTCTGCCCCACTGTCCGTCTGTCCCACTGTCCATCTGCCCCACTGTCCGTCTGCCCCACTGTCCGTCTGCCCCCCTGTCCGTCTGTCCCACTGTCCGTCTGCCCCCTGTCCCTCTGTCCCTCTGTCCTACTGCCCACTGTCCCACTGTCCCACTCTGTCCGTCTGCCCCCCTGTCCCTCTGTCCCACTGTCCGTCTGCCCCACTGTCCGTCTGCCCCACTGTCCGTCTGCCCCACTGTCCGTCTGCCCCACTGTCCGTCTGCCCCACTGTCCGTCTGCCCCACTGTCCGTCTGCCCCACTGTCCCACTGTCCGTCCCTCTGTCCCACTGTCCCTCTGTCCCACTGTCCCTCTGTCCCACTGTCCCTCTGTCCCTCTGTCCCTCTGTCCCTCTGTCCCTCTGTCCGTCTGTCCCACTGTCCATCTGTCCGTCTGTCCCACTAACGTCCCCCTGTCCGTCTGTCCATCTGTCCGTCTGTCCATCTGTCCGTCTGTCCCACTGTCCGTCTGTCCCACTGTCCATCTGTCCCACTGTCCCACTGTCCGTCTGCCCCACTGTCCGCCTGTCCCACTAACGTCCCACTGTCCGTCTGTCCCCTGTCCGTCTGTCCCACTGTCCGTCTGTCCCACTGTCCGTCTGTCCCACTAACGTCCCACTGTCCGTCTGTCCCACTGTCCGTCTGTCCCACTGTCCGTCTGTCCCACTGTCCCACTGTCCGTCTGTCCCACTGTCCGTCTGTCCCACTGTCCGTCTGTCCCACTGTCCCACTGTCCGTCTGTCCCACTGTCCGTCTGTCCCACTGTCCATCTGTCCGTCTGTCCATCTGTCCGTCTGTCCCACTGTCCGTCTGTCCCACTGTCCGTCTGTCCAATCTGTCCGTCTGTCCCACTGTCCATCTGTCCCACTGTCCGTCTGTCCCACTAACGTCCCACTGTCCGTCTGTCCCACTGTCCCACTGTCCGTCTGTCCACTGTCCCACTGTCCGTCTGTCCCACTGTCCCACTGTCCGTCTGTCCCACTGTCCCACTGTCCGTCTGTCCCACTGTCCATCTGTCCCCACTGTCCCACTGTCCGTCTGCCCCACTGTCCGCCTGTTCCACCACTAACGTCCCACTGTCCGTCTGTCCCCCTGTCCGTCTGTCCCACTGTCCGTCTGTCCCACTGTCCGTCCGTCCCACTGTCCGTCTGTCCCACTAACGTCCCACTGTCCGTCTGTCCCACTGTCCGTCTGTCCCACTGTCCGTCTGTCCCACTGTCCGTCTGTCCCACTGTCCATCTGTCCGTCTGTCCATCTGTCCGTCTGTCCCACTGTCCGTCTGTCCATCTGTCCGTCTGTCCCACTGTCCATCTGTCCCACTGTCCGTCTGTCCCACTAACGTCCCACTGTCCGTCTGTCCCACTGTCCGTCTGTCCCACTGTCCCACTGTCCCACTGTCCCACTGTCCCACTGTCCCACTGTCCGTCTGTCCCACTGTCCCACTGTCCGTCTGTCCCACTGTCCGTCTGTCCCACTGTCCCACTGTCCGTCTGTCCCACTGTCCGTCTGTCCCACTGTCCGTCTGTCCCACTAACGTCCCACTGTCCGTCTGTCCCACTGTCCGTCTGTCCCACTGTCCGTCTGTCCCACTGTCCCACTGTCCGTCTGTCCCACTGTCCGTCTGTCCCACTGTCCGTCTGTCCCACTAACGTCCCACTGTCCGTCTGTCCCCCTGTCCGTCTGTCCCACTGTCCGTCTGTCCCCACTAACGTCCCACTGTCCGTCTGTCCCACTGTCTGTCTGTCCCACTGTCCGTCTGTCCCACTGTCCGTCTGTCCCACTGTCCGTCTGTCCCACTGTCCGTCTGTCCCACTGTCCGTCTGTCCCACTGTCCGTCTGTCCCACTAACGTCCCACTGTCCGTCTGTCCCCCTGTCCGTCTGTCCCACTGTCCGTCTGTCCCACTGTCCGTCTGTCCCACTGTCCGTCTGTCCGTCTGTCCCACTAACGTCCCAATGTCCGTCTGTCCCCCTGTCCGTCTGTCCCACTGTCCGTCTGTCCCACTAACGTCCCACTGTCCGTCTGTCCCCAATGTCCGTCTGTCCCCCTGTCCGTCTGTCCCCCTGTCCGTCTGTCCCCCTGTCCGTCTGTCCCACTGTCCGTCTGTCCCACTGTCCCACTGTCCGCCTGTCCGCCTGTCACACTGTCCGCCTGTCACACTGTCCGCCTGTCCCGTCTGTCCCACTGTACCGTCTGTCCCACTGTCCGTCTGTCCCACTAACATCCCACTGTCCCTCTGTCCCCAATGTCCGTCTGTCCCCCTGTCCGTCTGTCCCACTGTCCGTCTGTCCCCCTGTCCGTCTGTCCCACTGTCCGTCTGTCTCTCTGTCCGTCTGTCCCACTGTCCGTCTGTCCCACTGTCCGTCTGCCCCTCTGTCCGTCTGTCCCCCTGTCCGTCTGTCCCCCGTCCGTCTGTCCCACTAACGTCCCTCTGTCCCACTAACGTCCCTCTGTCCCACTAACGTCCCTCTGCCCCTCTGCCCCTCTGTCCCACTGTCCCTCTGGTGCTTCTGCTACCCGAAGGCAAGGCATTTGTTGTGCAGTCTCCATGATGTATCTTGACTTTTGTTCATTAGCTATATTCTCCAGGACCAGTCATTATTAAGAGGTAGCAGGCAGATGCAAAGTGCTGAGTAACTCAGTGGGTCAGGCAGCATGTCATGTGTTTCAGTAGAAACATTTAACGTAGAACAAGGCCCTCAGCCCAGGCAACTGAATCAATCTACCACACAACCCGAGAGCAGTGCTGAACTACTATCTACATCATGGTGACTCTCGGACTATCCTTGATCGGACTTTGCCGGCTTTACCTTGCATTAAACATTATTCCTTTATCATGTATCTATACACTGTAAATGGCTTGATTGTAATCATGTATTGTCTTTCTGCTGACTGGTTAGCACGCAACTTCTTCTTGTTGAGTCCAGGTCACAAGATTAGATATTGTTGAGCAGAGCTGAACACACTTCATGGCATCCTCTTTGTAGGCAGTGAGATCGGCAGCTGTGCATTGGTTTTCCAGTTAAGAGCATTTCAGCAGGTGTTCCATTGTTTGTGGTCAGATTCGCAGGTGGCATCGTTGGAATTATATCCCCACTTGTTTAGAGACACCTTGGCTCTGCCAACACCAGTTCTCAATCGATTGAGGCATTTCAATCTGGCCCAACCTGCGTCTGTACCAGGAGGGAGTTGCTCACTTGTCATACGGCCCTTCGAGCCAGCACTGCCATTCACTGTGATCATAGCTGATCATCCACAATCAGTACGCCGTTCCTGCCTTCTCCCCATATCCCCTGACTCCGCAATCTTTAAGAGATCTATCTAATTCTCTCTTGAAAGCATCCAGAGAACTGGCCTCTGCTATGTTCTGAGGCAGAGAATTCCACAGATTCGCAACCCTCTGTGTGAAAAAGCTTTTCCTCATCTCCGTTCTAAATGGCTTACCCCTTATTCTTAAAGCGTGGCCCCTAGTTCTGGACTCCCCCAACATCGGGAACATGTTTCCTGCCTCTCTCGTGTCAAACCCTTAATTATCTAATACGTTTCAATAAGATCCTTCCATTCCAGGGTATACAAGCCCAGTCACTCCATTCTATCAACATATGGCAGTCCCGCCATCCCGGGAATTAACCTCGTGAACCTACTCTGCACTCCCTCTATAGCAAGAATGTCCTTCATCAAATTTGGAGACCAAAACTGCACACAATATTCCAGGTGTGGTCTCACCAGGGCCCTGTACAACTGCAGAAGGACCTCTTTGCTCCTATACTCCTCTTGTTATAAAGGCCAACATGCATTCGCTTTTTTCACTGCCTGCTGTGCCTACGGGCCTACTTTCAGTGACTGATGAACAAGGACCCCCAGATCCCGTTGTACTTCCCCTTTTCCCAACTTGACACCATTCAGATAATAATCTGCCTTCCTGTTTTTGCCGCCAAAGTGGATAACCTCACATTTTTCCACATTAAACTGCATCTGCCATGCATCTGCCCACTCCCCCAACCTGTCCAAGTCACCCTGCATTTTCATCGCATCCTCCTCACAGTTCACACTGCCACCCAGCTGTGCGTCATCTGCAAATTTGCTAATGTTATTTTTAATCCTTTCATCTAAATCATTAATTAATATTGTAAATAGCTGCGGTCCCAGCACCGAGCCTTGCAGTCACTGCCTGCCATTCTGAAAGGGACCTGTTAATCCCTACTCTTCAAATTGCAGACGTTCACTTGCAATTTATCCCATTTAGTACAATATATTCTGTGAAAAGCCAGACCAGTGAGTGAGTGGATTGGCTGAAGGAAAGCTTTCTCCTAGGTGAGTAAAGTTCTGGAGGTTTAAAAAGAGCGGCAAGAGTCAGCCCGGGGCAATTACCTTGAAGGTCGCAGAGGAGCAGCAGCCAGACCAGCGAGTGAGTGGATGGGCTGAGCCATCCTAATTAGTTGTGTGGAGGTTGTGTGGATAGTTGACTTGATTAGATAAAACTAACTTCAGGTCTAGGGGAGTGACCTTGGTGAGGTAAAGTGCGAGTCTTCTCGAGGAGGCTATACTTGAATCGGTTGTGTATTTAATTTAAATATTTAAACTTGTGATGGCAGGAATGTTATTGCAGTGTGTTTGTTGCAGGATGTGGGAAGTCAGGGTCACTGCTGGTGTCACTGACCACTGCACCTGTGGGAACTGTGTCCAGATACAGCTCCTCAAGGACCGAGTTAGGGAATTGGAGCAGCAACTGGATGACCTGCGGTTTATCCGGGATGATGAAGGCTTCCTGGACAGGACCTGCAGTCAGTTTGTCGCTCCAAGAGTACAGGAGGTGCGATGGGGAGAGGTGGAAAGAAAGGGGTTGAAGCGAGTGCAGGAGACGTCGGTGGAAGTACCTCTTGTGAACAGGTACATCCTCTTGGGAGCTGTCAGGGCAAACAACGCTTCCAGTCCGAGCAGTGGACAGGGCTGTGACTCGAATCCTAGCGCTGAGATGAGACTGACGACAGGCAGAGCCATAGTAGTGAGTGACTCCATTGTCCGAGGTGTGGACAGGAGATTCTGTGGCAACAGGCGAGACTCGAGGATGGTGTGTTGCCTCCCTGGTGCCAGGGTCCAAGATGTCTCGGTCCGACTTCAGAACATCCTCGATGGGGAAGGGGAGCAGCCGGAAGTAGTTGTGCATGTAGGCACAAATGATGTGGGTAAGAAGAGGAAGGAGGTTTGCAACGTGAATATAAAGAACAACCTATACAAAAGGGACAGGTTACACCTTCATTGGAGGGGTACTGACATTCTGGCACGCAAGTTTGCTCGTGCTACACGGGTGGGGGGAAGGAGTCAACAACATGGACGCGTATGTGTGCAGCTAACGGGAAAGAGAGTAGGAAAGGCCAGTTTAAACTAACAGAGCATGGGGATTGGACCCAATTCAAAGAGACAGAGGGACATAAAAGGAGGCCAGAGGTAAAAGGTAGAAGGGAGATACGAAAAACTAAGCTGAAGCTTTGTGCCTTAATGCGAGGAACATTGGAAATAAAGTGGATGG
Source organism: Leucoraja erinaceus (assembly GCF_028641065.1). NCBI lineage: Eukaryota > Metazoa > Chordata > Chondrichthyes > Rajiformes > Rajidae > Leucoraja > Leucoraja erinaceus. The sequence goes on along the minus strand of NC_073384.1, from coordinate 3,279,110 downwards.
ATAAGGGAGAGCCAGTGGATGTAGTGTATCTGGACTTTCAAAAAACCTTTTACATGGTCCCACATAGGAGATTAATGTGCAAAATTAGAGCACATGGTATTGGGGGTAGGGTATTGACATAGATAGAGAACTGGTTGGCAGACAGGAAGCAAAGAGTAGGAATTAACAGGTCTTTTTCAGAATGGCAGGCGGTGACTAATGGGGTACCACAAGGCTCAGTGGTGGGACCCCAGTAATATATTTACAATATATATTAACGATTTAGACAAGGGAATTAAGTGTAACATCTTTAAGTTTGCAGATGACAATAAGTTGGGTGGCAGTGTGAGCTGCGGGGAGAATGCTATGAGGCTGCAGGGTGAGTGGGAAGAAGCATGGCAGATGCAGTATAATGTGGGTAAATGTGAGGTTATCCACCTTGGTGGCGCAAACAGGAAGGCAGATAGGAGTATTGTGTGCAATTTTGATCTCCTAAATTGAGGAAGGTCATTACTGCTATTGAGGGAGTGCAGCATAGGTTAATTCCCGGGATGGCGGGACTGACATATGTCAACTGGGCATATTCGCTGGAATTTAGAAGGATGAGAGGCGATCTTATACAGTGTCTTCCATAATGTTTGGGACAAAGACCCATCATTTATGTATTTGCCTCTGTACTCCACAATTTGAGATTTGTAATAGAAAAAAATCACAAGGAAGGACATCCTTGTGATTGAGGCAGTGCATCTTAGGTTCACGAGATTGATCCCTGGGATGGCAGGACTGTCATATGAGGAAAGATTGAAAAGACTAGGCTTGTATTCACTGGAGTTTAGAAGGATGAATGGGATCTTATAGAATTTTGTTGTCTCTGTACTGTACACTGCACAATGACAATAAATTTGAATCTGATCTGATCTGAATCTGAAACATATAAAATTATAAAGGGGCTGGACAAGCTAGATGCAGGAAAAATGCTCCCAATATTGGGCGAGTCCAGAACTAGGGGCCACAGTCTTAGAATAAAGGAGAGACCGTTTAAGACTGAGGTGAGAAAAAACGTTTTCACCGAGAGAGTTGTAAATTTGTGGAATTCCCTGCGACAGAGGGCAGTGGAGACCAAATCACTGGATGGATTTAAGAGAGTTAGATAGAGCTCTAGGGGCTAGTGGAATCAAGGGATATGGGGAGAAGGCAGGCAAGGGTTATTGATTGGGGACGATCAGCCATGATCACAACGAATGGCGGTGCTGGCTCGAAGGGCCGAATGGCCTCCTCCTCCTATTTTCTATGTTTCTACATGTGGTTAAAGTACACATTGTCAGATTTTATTAAAGGCCATTTTTATACATTTTGGTTTCACCATGTAGAAATTACAGGTGTGTTTATACATAGTCCCCCCATTTCAGGGCACCATAATGTTTGGGACACATGGCTTCACAGGTGTTTATAATTGCTCAGGTGTGTTTAAATGCCTCCTTAATGCAGGTATAAGAGACCTAGTCTTTCCCCCAGTCTTTCATTCACCTTTGGAAACTTTTATTGCTGTTGTGCCAATGAAAGTCAAAGAAACCATTGTGAGACTGTGAAACAAGAATAAAACTGTTAAGGGCCTGTCCCACTTACGTGTCCTTGGCACACTAATTACGCGACCTCGTGGTCGCGTTGAGCCGCGACGGTCCCACGAAGGTCGCGCACGACTTTATGTGTCCGCACAGCCGTCTGGAGCATGTGACGTCATTTGAAGATGGACACAAAGTGCTGGAGTAACTCTTTGGGACCGGCAGCATCTCTGGAGAACCAATGGGTGAAGTTTTGTGTCGAGACTCTTCTTGAGTCTGAATGAAGGGTCTTGACCCGAAACGTCACCCATTGCTTCTCTCCAGAGATGCTTCCGGTCTTGTTGAGTTACTCCAGCATTTTGTGTCCATCTTCAATTTTATTGGCCCCGCTCTGGGAGTAGAAGTGGGGGCGGATCCGGACTGCAACGGCCGTGAGCCCCAGGCCGAACTCGGCGATCGTTTGCCCGCTTCTGCTGCTGTTGAAGGTGAGACGTTGCGTCGCGCCAGGGTCTTGGGCCTGTCTCACTTTGGCCGTCAGTTCCGCGACAGGCCGTTGGCGTGCGAAGATTTTGTTTGCTACAAAAAGTTCGAAGCCCCGCATGATGTCGCGCACAACTACATACCCCTCTGCGCTCAGTGGGACCAGCCCCGCGCGGCCATACGATGCCCGTGCATCTCAATGCGACCATGAGGTCGCATAATTTGCGTGCCAAGGACACGTAAGGGGGACAGGCCCTTTAGAGATCAGCCAAAGATTAACTTGTATCAGAGTGATGGCAAGAGCAAAGTATGGAGGAGAGAAGGAACTGCCCAAGATTAAAAGCATACCACCTCATCTGTGAAACACGGTGGTGGGGATGTTATGGCCTGGGCATGTATGGCTACTGAAGGTACTGGCTCACTTATCTTCATTGATGATACAACTGCTGGTGGTAGTAGCATAATGAATTCTGAAGTGTATAGACACATCTTATCTGCTCAATTTCAAACAAATGCCTCAAAACTCATTGGCTCGTGGTTCATTTTACTGCAAGACAATGATTGAAACATACTGCTAAAGCAATAAAGGAGTTTTTCAAAGCTAAAAAATGGTCAATTCTTGAGTGGCCAAGTCAATCACCTGATTTGAACCCAATTGAGCACGCCTTTTATATGCTGAAGAGAAAACTGAAGGGGACTAAAACAAGCATAAGCTAAAGATGGCTGCAATACAGGCCTGGCAGAGCATCACTAGAGAAGTCACCCAGCAACTGGTGATGTCCATGAATCACGGACTTCAAGCAGTCATTGCACGCAAAGGATATGCAACAAAATACTAAACATAACTACTTTCATTTACATAACATCCTGAAATGGGGGGATTATGTATAAACACTGCTGTAATTTCTATATGGTGAAACCAACATGCATAAAAATACCCTGTATTAAAATCTGGCAATGTGCACTTTAACCACATGTGATTTTGTTTCTATTACAAATCTCAAATTGTGGAGTACAGAGGCAAATAAATAAATGACAGGTCTTTGTCCCAAACATTATGGAGGGCACTGTAGATACATAAAATTCTTAAATGATTGGACAGGTTAGATGCAGGAAAAAATGTTCCTGATGTTGGGGGAGTCCAGAACTGGGGGTCACAATTTAAGAATAAAGGGTGGGCCATTTAGGGCTGAGATGAGGAAAAACGTTTTCACCCAGAGAGTTGTGAATCTGTGGAATTCTCTGCTGCAGAAGGCAGTGGAGGCCAATTCACTGGATGTTTTGAAGAGAAAACACCCCCCGTACAATTAAAGCATGGAATAACCTTCACCCTACCATAGTTACCCAACCAGATGCAACTAAATTTAAGGTAGCTATTTCTTCTCAAAAACCCTTTCTGGCTTAAGTCCTCCCTCCATCACCTCCAGTTTAAATTCCATTTGTAATATTTTGGAAGACCAAGAAACCAAGAGAGTTAGAGGGCTCTAATGGCCAAGGGAATCGAGGGATATGGGGAGAAAGCCAGAACAGGGTACTGATTTTGGATTATCTGCCATGATCATATTGAATGGCAGTGCTAGCTCGAAGGGCTGAATGGCTTTCTCATGCACCTATTTTCTATGTTTCTATGATGTGGTCCATAGTTAAATGGAAACTATTGTTCAGTCTTGTTGTCATGCCTGTACAGTGAGTGGTCTCCTCTGTTGTAGAGAAAACATTGATTGGGTGACCATTGTGAGAACGCATCATTAGATTACAAGAGCAAGGCTGAGTTCTGTCGGTTGTTAGTGAAATCACACTCCCTTTCTAATCCCTCTCTCATCCCCACACTTTACAAAACCCAACACTAGTATTTCATCTTTCATTTGGGCCACTTTACAGCTCTCTAGATTCAGAAATTAATTCAGTCATTTCAATTTGCCATCCTTTCTTCATTTGTGTAGTAATAGGCCGGTCTGAGATAGTGTCACCATGTCTGGCATTGATTCTCTCTTCTTCTCTCCCCACGGGTGCTGCTTGATCTGTGGGTGTTTGCAAACTGTACTTTCACTTTGGATTTACACCAGTTCTGCATCTCACAGTTCTAACATTGTCTCCTTTACCCTTTTTAACTGTCCTCATTCATTTTGCAATCAGGACTTTGTTCCCATTGACCCTACCACAAACATTCACAAGTTCACAAGATATTGGAGTAGAATTAGGCCATTCGGCCCAACGAGTCTACTCCGCCATTCAATCATGGCAGATCTCAGCCTCCTAATCCCATTTTCCTGCCTTCTCCCCATTACCCTTGACACCCGTTCTAATCAGGAATTGGCTCATCTCTGCCTTAAATATCCACTGACTTGGCCTCCACAACCTTCTGTGGCAATGAGTTCCACAGATTAACTACTCTCTGACGAAAGAAGTTCCCCCTTGCCTCCTTTCTAAAAGAGCACCCTTTAATTCTGAGGCTATGACCTCTGGTCCTAGGCTCTCCCACCAGTGGAAATATTATTTCCACATCCACTCTATACCTTTCATTATTCTGTAAGTTTCAATAAGGTCCCCCCTCAACCGTCTAAACTCCAAGGAGTACAGGCCCAGTGCTGTCAGACGCTCATCACATGCTAGCCCACTCATTCCTGGAATCATTCTCGTAAACCTCCTCTGGAGCCTCTCTAGAGCCAGCACATCCTTCCTTAGAAATGAGCGCAAATTTGCTCATAATACTCCAAATGCGGACTGACCAGCATATTAAAGCCTCAGCATTACATCTCTAAATTTTTATTTCAGTCCTCTTGATATAAATTGAATTTGCCTTCCTTACAACCGATTCGACTTGCAAATTAACTTTTTGGGAGTCCTGCATCAGCACTCCCGAGTGTCGTTGTACCTCCGATTTCTGGAATCTCTCACCATTTAGAAAATAATCCACGCCATTATGCTTATTACCAAATTGCATGACTCTGCCTTTTGCTATTCTGAATTTCATCTGCCACTTCTCATAACCTGTCCAAGTCCTTCTGCAGAATCCTTGCTTCCTCTACTCTGCCTGCCCCTCCACCTATCTTAGCATCATCTGCAGACTTGGCCACAAAGCTTTCAATCCCATCCAAATAATTAACATACAACGTGAAGAGAAACGGCCCCAGCGCAGACCCTTGCAAAACTCCACTAGTCACTGGCAGCCAACCTGATAAAGCGCCTTTTATTGCAATTCTTTGCCTTCTGCCATCCAGCCAACCCGCTATCCACGCTATTATCTTCCATTTAATACCATCTTTAATACCGTGATAACATTGACCCAGTTCTGTTCACCTCCCACCCCTTTATGGACACTTTTCCCCTTTTTCTTTTTCTGTTGTGAAGAAGGATCTTTGGCCTGAAAAGTCGATTCTGTTTCTCTTTGTACAGATGGTACCTGACTTGCTGAGTGAGAAACCTGTTTTGTTCCCAATACATTCATATTTATTCAGTTCTGAAGAGTCGGACTCACAATTATGACTTGCACACCATTGTCAAATTTAGAACACATTAAATTGAATTATCTTTAACCTAATGGAAATGGGAATCCCCAGTGAAAAATAATCCTAAGTGAATTATTTTTGTTTTTCATCGCTTTCCCATTCCAGTTGCTCTTCTGACTATCTTCAGTGGTTACAGAGCAGAAAGTTTGAGGCAGCTGCTTCCACTGATGAATCTTCAGATATCATTGGTGAGTTTAGAGACATTGGGTTCAAGAACAAGTGTGTCTCCCTTTAAAATGTAACATAGAAACATAGAAAATAGGTGCAGGAGTAGGCCATTCGGCCCTTCGAGCCTGGACCGCCATTCGATATGATCATGGCTGATCATCCAAATCAGTATCCCGTACCTGCCTTCTCTCCATACCTCCTGATCCCATTAGCCACAAGGGCCACATCTAACTCCCTCTTAAATATAGCCAATGAACTGGCCTCAACTACCTTCTGTGGCAGAGAATTCCAGAGATTCACCACTGTGTAAAAAATGATTTTCTCATCTCGATCCTAAAAGACTTCCCTCTTATCCTTAAACTGTGACCCCTAGTTCTGGACTTTCCCAACATCGGGAATAATCTTCCTGCATCTAGCCTGTCCAACCCCTTAAGAATTTTGTAAGTGTCTATAAGATTCCCCTCAATCTTCTAAATTCTAGCGTGTATATGCTCTTCTGTTTTGATGGCTCACTGACTCTCATATCAGCCACATTCATAGTGTAGCCAAGGTTAGAGTGAGATTCAAGAGCTGGGATTATGATAAAAGGCTGCAGGTTGAACCAGTATGATGCAAGTTTCCCCTTTTGCAAACTTCTCCTTAGACTCTCATTTGGTGTTTTGTGCTGAGTTTGGCTTGCAAAAAAAAATGGATTGAACTGGAGAGATGCATAAGCCAAGATAGGGAAAGTATGGTCGGGACTGTCATATGCTGAGAGAGTGGAGTGGCTGGGCTTGTACACTCTGGAGTTTAGAAGGATGAGAGGGCTCTTATTGAAACATATAAGACTGTTAATGGTTTGGACACGCAGGATGAGAGGCAGGAAACATGTTCCCGATGTTGGAAGAGTTCAGAACCAGGGGCAACAGTTTAAGAATAAGGAGTAATCCATTTAGAACTGAGACGAGGAAACACTTTTTCTCACAGTTGTGAGTCTGTGGAATTCTCTGCCTCAGAGGGTACTCTGGATACTTTCAAGCGAGAGCTAGATAGTGCTCTTAAAAATAGTGGAGTCAGGGGATATGGGGAGAAGGCAGGAACGGGGTACTAATTAGGGATGATCACATTGAATGGCGGTGCTGGCTCGAAGGGCCGAATGGCCTACTCCTGCACCTATTGTCTATGTATCTCTGATCCGAAACGCCACCCATTTCTTCTCTCCAGAGATGCTGCTTATGGCACAAATATTTGTAGAAACAAAAATGAGTGTCCTGGTAGTTTTGGTAAGCATTTGATATAGCACTGAATCACCACTAGAGGTCCTCCATGTGCTTTGTAACAATTGTCTGTGATGTCTGTCTCATTCAGTTTTAGAACCATTCAAATATTTCACCATTGGAATATATTCCCTGATTACTTTCCACTCATTTTCAGTTGTACTTTAGTTCTATATATAAATTACATTTTGCACCAAAAATGTTGAAACATGTATTTCTCTGTCATTAAAGTTTCATGGGCGTATAGAATCTATTTAAGTAGCACACAGAATTAGGTTGGGTGTGTCTTCATCCTGTACATGAAAATACAGTGCCGTCCATCATGTTTGGGACAAAGACCCATCATTTATTTATTTGCCTCTGTACTCCACAATTTGAGATTTGTAATAGAAAAAAATCACATGTGGTTAAAGTGCACATTGTCAGATTTTAATAAAGTCCATTTTTAAACATACTGGTTTACCCATGTAGAAATTACAGCAGTGTTTATACATAGTCCCCCCATTTCAGGGCACCATAATGTTTGGGACACAGCAATGTCATGTAAATGAAAGTAGTCATGTTTAGTATTTTGTTGCATATCCTTTGCATGCAATGACTGTTTGAAGTCTGCAATTCATGGACATCACCAGTTGCTGGGTGTCTTCGCTGGTGATGCTCTGCCAAGCCTGTATTGCAGTCATCTTTAGCTTAAGCTTGTTTTGGGGGCTAGTCCCCTTCAGTTTTCTCTTCAGTATATAAAAGGCGTGCTCAATTGGATTCAGATCAGGTGATTGACTTGGCCACTCAAGAATTGACCATTTTTTAGCTTTGAAAAACTCCTTTGTTGCTTTAGCAGTATGTTTGGGATCATTGTCTTGCTGTAGAATGAACCGCCGGCCAATGAGTTTTTAGGCATTTGTTTGAACGAGCAGATAGGATGTGTCTATACACTTCAGAATTCATTATGCTACTACCACCAGCAGTTGTACCATCAATGAAGATAAGTGAGCCAGTACCTTCAGCAGCCATACATGCCCAGGCCATAACACCCCCACCACTGTGTTTCACAGATGAGGTGGTATGCTTTGGATATTGGGCAGTTCTTTCTCTCCTCCATACTTTGCTCTTGCCATCACTCTGATATAAGTTAATCTTTGTCTCATCTGTCCACAAGACCTTTTTTTCCAGGACTGTGGTTACTCTTTTAAGTACTTCTTGGCAAACCGTAACCTGCCCATCCTATTTTTGCTGCTAACCAGTGGTTTGCATCTTGCAGTGTAGCCTCTGTATTTTTGTTCATGAAATCTTCTGCAGACAGTGGTCATTGACAAATCCACACCTGAAGAGTATTTCTGATCTGTCGGACAGGTGTTTGGGGATTTTTCTTTATTATAGAGAGAATTGTTCTGTCTTTAGCTGTGGAGGTCTTCCTTGGCCTGCCAGTCCCTTTGCGATTAGTAACTCACCAGTGCTCTCTTTCTTCTTAATGATGTTCCAAACAGTTGATTTTGGTAAGCCTAAGGTTTGGCTGATGTCCCTATCAGTTTTATTCTTGTCTCTCAGTCTTATAATGGCTTCTTTGACTTCCATTGGCAGTTTCCAAAGGTGATTGAAAGACTAGGGGAAAGACTAAGTGCTGAGAGCTCTCATTTACCTGCATAATGGAAGCATTTAAACACACCTGAACATTTACAAATGCCTGTGAAGCCATGTGTCCCAAACATTATGGTGCCCTGAAATTGGGGGACTATGTATAAACACAGCTGTAATTTCTACATGATGAAACCAAAATGTATAAAAATGGCCTTTAATAAAACCTGACAATGTGCACTTTAACCACATGTGATTTTTTTCTATTACAAATCTCAAATTGTGGATACAGAGGCAAATAAATAAATGATGGGTCTTTGCCCCAAACATTATGGAGGGCACTGGTTTGATTGGATAGTACACAAGGCTTCTTGGTTCACAAGGTTTGATGTTGCATGATGAAGTAATTTCAAATATTTTTGACTGAGTGTGCTGTTTGAGTTATTTTCATTTACTTATTAAAGTTACCTCTCATAATTTGACCTTTCTTTTGTTTGGATATTTGAATGTGTTTTGCAACCTACCATTTACCTTACTGAAGCCTTAAGGAGAATATTTGTTGCAGAATCCACAGAATTACCTATGTGTTCCTGAAGGGAGATATTTGCCATTATCTCAAACCTTGTAGTCCATTTCAAGTATACTGCATGTTTTTGACACTTGCTTCTGAGGCACTCTTCATGTTGGCGATCTCGCAGTTTGTTCATGGTCGGAAGATGTGAGGCGTTGGAACGGGACATTGATTTTGGATGATCAGCCGTGATCATATTGAATGGCGGTGCTGGCTCAAAGGGCCGAATGGCCTATTCCTGCACCTATTTTCTATATTTCTTTGGGAACATGACATATAACAAGCTTGCAGTTAGTTAAAAGGATGTAAATTGCTGGGAAGTTGCACTCAACAGGTTGTGTAATATGATTGAGGAGTGAAACAATTATTTGTTCAGGTCAATTAAACCTTTGTCAGAACAGGAAAGGAAACGCATGTCTTTGTCTATTGGAGAAACCAAATGTACATTGGGTGCATGCTTTGCAGAACACCTCCGTGGTGTAACTTTAGATTCCAACCCAAACCACCCAGTCTCAGTTGCTTTCTCTGTAACCCCAGTACACTACATTACAATACAATACAATTTTATTTGTCATTTGAACCTCATTGAGGTCCAAATGAAATGTTGTTTCTACAGTCATACATACAAAAAGAAAAAAGACCCAAGACACAACACAATTTACACAAACATCCATCACCGCGCATCTCCTCCTCGCTGTGATGGAAGGCAAAAAACGTATCTCTCCCCTGCACTTCCCATTCCCCTACTGATGTCAGAGTCAAAGCCCCCGGCGGGCGATGGTAATTGTCCCGCGGCCATTAAAGCCACGCCGGGTGATGCAAGGCCACGCTCCGGGTCTTGTTGTTGGAGCCCCCGGCGGGCGCTAGCAAAGTCCCGCAGCCATTCCAAGCCACGCGGGGCGGTGATGTAAGGCCCCGCTCCAGGTAATCTTCAACCCCGCAACTCGGGCGGGAGAAGTCGCCGTTGCGGAAGCCCCGAAAAGCGGTCTCCCAGCAGGGACCCGCGGGCTCCCGGTGTTCCTGTCTGCCAGACCTGCGGTTGGAGCCTCCGAATCTCCGGGGGTCGGGTCACAGCAGCGCGCCACCACCGCTCCACCCGCTCCGGACTCGGCCAGCTTCGTGATGGTACGTAAGTCCGCAGCTCCGCGACTGGAGCCCCAGGTCGTTCCTGCTGGAGGCCGCTCCACGTTGCAGCCCCAACGACAACGGAGACCCGACAAAGAAAAGGTCGGGTCTCCCGTGCAGGGGAAAGATTTTAAAGTTTTCCCCACCCCGCCCCCCACACACATACCCCGTCAAAACAAATAAAATAAAAACTACATTGAAACGAGACAGAAAATAATAAAAAGACAGACGGACTGCAGAGGCCGCTGCGACGTGAGTCGCGCCGCCCACTAGAACCAGATAGTACACCTGTAAACACCACCTTCCTCGCCTCCATCCAGCGACCCCAGCAGCCCTTCCAGATGAGACAGAGGTTCAGATGCATTTCCTCTAACCTCATCTAGATAGGACTCGAGATAGGGCATCTTTTACTTTGGTGAGACCAAACTGAGATGACCCATTTTGCCATCCACCATCAAGGCGCGTTGGATCTTCGGGTTGCTAACTATTTTAACTCCCCTTCCCATTCCCAAACTGACCTTTGTGCCTTGGGTCTTCTCCATTGTTTGACACCTTTGTCTCCTTTACATCTGGATGTGATGTTGCATTCTTCTGTGAGCAAAGTATGTGAAAGTAAGGGTTTTTTTGGGTTAAAGCAGTCTAGTTTAGTCGAGGCTAGTCCATTGTCATGTGAACCGAGGTACAGTGAAAAGCTTTTTTGTTGCGTGTCAGCGAAAATGAATGCAATCAAGCCCTTCACTATGCACAGATATAGGATGAAGGGAATAGCATTGAGTAGAAGTTAATGTCTGATTAAAGATAGTCCGAGTGTCTCCAATGAGGTAGATGGGAGGTCAGGACCGCTCTCTAGTTGGTGATAGGATGGTTCAGTTGCCTAATTACAGCTGAGAAGAAACTGTTCCTGAATCTGGAGGTGTCCGTTTTCTTACTTCTGTACTTCTTGCCGGAGGGAAGAGGGGAGACGAGAGAGAGACTCATCCTTGATTATGGTGCTGGCCTTGCCGAGCAGCGTGACGTGTAGCTGGAGTCAATGGAAGGGAAATTGGTTTGCGTGATGGTCTGGGCTGCGCCCACAATTCTCTGCAATTTCTTGCGGTCTTGGATGGGGCTATTCCCAAACCATGCTATTATGCATCCTGATAAAATGCTTTCTACAGTGTTCTATAGACGTTGGTGAGAGTTGTTGGAATTTAATAGTGATAATTCAGGAATCACTAAAATCAGGAGTGGTTGCAGACGATTGGGGAAACTGCCAATATTACCCCACCATACAAGAAGGGAGCAAAGTAGAATAGTGGAAACTGTAGGTCGGTTAGTCTGACTTCAGTGGTTGGTAAGATTTTTGAGTCCATTATAAAGGATGAGGTTACGGAGTACTTAGAAGTTCACAATAAAATAGGCCGAAGTCAACATGGCTTTGTGAAGGGGAGATCTTGCCAGATGAATCTGCCGGAATTCTTTGAAGAAGTAAATAGCAGGACAGACGAAAGATAGTCAGTAGATAGACACAAAAAGGTGGAGTAACTCAGCAGGACAGGCAGCATCTCTGGAGAGAAGGAATTGGCGACGTTTCGGGTCGAGGCCCTTCTTCAGACTGGTTAAGGATAAGGGAAACGAGAGATGTACACAATGATGTGGAGAGATAAAGAACAATGAATGAAAGATATGCAAAAAAGTAACGATGATAAAGGAAACAGGCCATTGTTAGCTGTTTGTGTAAGAAAGACCTGCAGATGCTGGTTTAAACCGAAGATAGACACAAAATGCTGGAGTAACTCGGTGGGACAGGCAGCATCTCTGGAGAGAAGGAATGGGTGACATTTCAGGTCGAGACCCTAGCTGTTTGTTGGGTGAAAGCGAAAGTCCGGAAATATTACCATCTGGTTTGAGAATTGCTCTGCCCAGGACAAGAAGGCTCTGCAGAGAGTAGTGCGTTCGGCCGAACGCACTATGGGAACTTCACTCGCCCCTCTGCAGGAACTATACATCAGGAGGTGCCTCCAGAGCCAATAAAATCATGGGAGACCCCTTCCACCCCTGCAACGGACTGTTCCAGCTGCTACGGTCAGGCAAACGCCTCCGTTGCCATGCTGTGAGAACGGAGAGGTTGAGAAGGAGTTTCTTCCCAGAAGCCATTCGGACTGTAAACTCCTATCTCACCAGGGACTAACTTTACTGAACGGTTTTCCTTCCGCCCACAATATTTAATATGTAAAAGAATATGTGATTATGTTTGTTTGGTTGTTTGTTTGTTTGTCTTTTCTGCACAAAGTCCGCGAACGTTGCCACTTTCATTTCACTGCACATCTCGTATGTGTATGTGACGAATAAACTTGACTTGACTTGACTTGAGAAGCTACTGCGACATGGGTGGGGGAGGGATAGAGAGAGAGGGGATGCCGGGGCTACCTGAAGTGAGATAAATCAATAGACATACCACTGGGCTGTAAGTTGCCCAAGCGAAATATGAGATGCTGTTATTCTAATTTGCGTTTAGCATCACTCTGACAATGGAGGAGACCTAGGACAGAGAGGTCTGTGTGGGTTTGGGAAAGAGAATTAAAGTGTTTAGCAACCAGGAGATCAGGTAGGTGTCAATGAGGTTGAGTACATTTCTCCGGATACTATGGTGTACCTACCTTCCTTGTCAGCTATTGTGGATTTATGTTTAAACGGAATACCTTTGCGGATTAGAATTGCAGTTCCCCTAGCTTTAGAAGAAAATGTGGAGCGACTGGTCTCCAGAGGGCTAGTATGGACATTGTGGGCCAAATGGATTCTTGGGGTGGCAGCTCAGTCCCTCAAGCCCGATGTGCTGGCAGCTCACTTACGGCTAGTGGGCTGGCAGTTGACACACGGCTATTCCTTGAAATTCCATTTCAAGCAGAGTGAAAGGCCACGAAATTCAAATTCATTTTCCCACCATTTCAAGCAGGGTGCAAGGCCATCACATTCAAATGCAGTTTCGTACCATTTCAAGCAGGGTGCAAGGCCACCAAATTCAAATGTAGTTTCATACCTTCATGCAGGGTGCAACAACATCACATTCAAATGCATTTTCATACCATTTCATGCAGGGTGCAAGGCCACCACATTCAAATGCAGTTTCATACCATTTCAAGCAGGGTAAAACCACCATAAAATCACACAAAACACCACACTCACAGTTCAATAGACATTCAGTGTGTTCAGTTGATTCACAGCTCAGACATAGTCATGACCTCTCCCTCCCCCATCATGCAGAGAATGAGCCACACCCACCCTTCCAGGTTTTATAATCAGGTGCCGAGGATTATTCCCATCGATGAAAAATAAAAAAGTTATTAGTGTTTAAAAAATGTTGAGATTCTCTCTCCTGTCACTGGTGGGAGGGGAAGGGACTATAAAACCCAGAAGTGTGGGCGTGGCTCAATCTCTGCAAGATGGAGGAGGGAGAGGTCATGACTCGCTGTCTTTAGTGGCCTTGCACCCTGCTTGAAATTGTATGAAACTGCACTTGAATTTGATGGCCTTGCACCCTGCTTGAAATGGAATTTCAAGGAATATCCGTGAGTCAACTGCCAGCCCACCAGCCGTGAATGAGTGAGCTGCCAGCACAACAGGCTTAAGTGATTGAACCGCCAGCCCAAGAATCCATTCGGCCCACAATGTCCATACTACCCCTCTGGAAACCAGTCCCTTCAGTCCACAACACCCATACTAGCGCTCCAGAAAGCACCCCACCCCCACTGGCCACCAATATTGGAATAGGTGGAGAGATTGAATATTGTGTTGGGGGACCAGCCCTCCCGTGTGATGCTGGGACCCAACGGGTCCCACTTAGTCTAGTTACTTCTATTAGGAACAGTCAACATGGATTTGTGCCTGGAAGGTCTTGTTTAACTAATCTTCTTGAATTTTTTGAAGATGTTACTCGGGAAATTGATGAGGGTAACGCAGTGGATGTTGTGTATATGGATTTCAGTAAGGCCTTTGACAAGGTTCCTCATGGAAGGTTGGTTAAGAAGGTTCAATGGTTGGGTATTAATGGTGGTAGCAAGATGGATTCAACAGTGGCTGAATGGGAGATGCCAGAGAGTAATGGTGGATGGTTGTTTGTCAGGTTGGAGGCCAGTGACGAGTGGGGTGCCACAGGGATCTGTGTTGGGTCCACTGTTGTTTGTCATGTACATCAATGATCTGGATGATGGTGTGGTAAATTGGATCAGTAAGTATGCAGATGATACCAAGATAGGTGGGGTTGCAGGTAATGAAGTAGAGTTTCAAAGTCTACAGAGAGATTTATGCCAGTTGGAAGAGTGGGCTGAAAGATGGCAGATGGAGTTTAATGCTGATAAGTGTGAGGTGCTACATCTTGGCAGGACAAATCAAAATAGGACGTACATGGTAAATGGTAGGGAATTGAAGAATGTAGGTGAACAGAGGGATCTGGGAATAACTGGGCACAGTTCCCTGAAAGTGGAATCTCATGTAGATAGGGTGGTAAATAAAGCTTTTGGTGTGCTGGCCTTTATAAATCAGAGCATTGAGTATAGAAGTTGGGATGTAATGTTAAAATTGTACAAGGCATTGGTGAGGCCAATTCTGGAGTATGGTGTACAATTTTTGTCGCCTAATTATAGGAAGGATGTCAACAAAATAGAGAGAGTACAGAGGAGATTTACTAGAATGTTGCCTGGGTTTCAGCAACTAAGTTACAGAGAAAGGTTGAACAAGTTAGGGCTTTATTCTTTGGAGCGCAGAAGGTTAAGGGGGGACTTGATAGAGGTTTTTAAAATGATGAGAGGGATAGACAGAGTTGACGTGGAAAAGCTTTTCCCACTGAGAGTAGGGAAGATTCAAACAAGGGGGCATGACATGAGAATTAAGGGACTGAAGTTTACGGGTAACATGAGGGGGAACTTCTTTACTCAGAGAGTGGTAGCTGTGTGGAATGAGCTTCCAGTGAAGGTGGTGGAGGCAGGTTCGTTTTTATCATTTAAAAATAAATTGGATAGTTATATGGATGGGAAGGGAATGGAGGGTTATGGTCTGAGCGCAGGTATATGGGACTAGGGGAGATTATGTGTTCGGCACGGACTAGAAGGGTCGAGATGGCCTGTTTTCCGTGCTGTAATTGTTATATGGTTATTAATTGAAACTCTGCTACTTTATAACTGCACACATTTCACTTGTGCAGAATGTTTGGAAAGGTAGTGCTCCAGTAATTTCCTTCAAATATTCCAAAGTTAATTGTAGGAGCACTTTTTTTTTGTGTGAAGTTGAAAAAATAATTTTCTACTTGAAGTTGGTACAATACGCTGAAATGCATCTTATGGAGTTGTAGCCTTTCAGTGTTACTGATTTGAAGGTTGTATGCTGAGTAAAACATATTATTGTGTTGAGAAGTTCTGTAGTTTTTCATAATTGCAATTTTTAATAATTACAACACTCATTTTTTAAATAGCAAAATATACTTAAGTTGCACAGTATATGACCATTCAAGTAAACATTTTAATCACAAGTGACATTAGCATGGCGTCAGTAATCATGTATAATAAAGCCTTGGGCAAAAAGTTTGATTTTATTCCAGTTTTCAACTACTTAGTGTGCATTGGAGGAAGGCCTAAAACTGCAGCTATTCCCTGTGAGACTTTGCATTCAATAATCACCTCAGCACTGAAACAAAGGAAGCTGTGAAGGCATAAAGGAAAATAAATTGGCAACAGTTGGCTGCTAGAGTCATGAATGTTTCATTGTCATACGTACCGGCAACAGAACAATGAAATTCTTTCTCTCGAACATATCGAGAGGCGTGATCATGCTCAACCAATGGTTAGCATTTAAAGAAATCTAATTATTTTACGGCACAAAAACACAAAAGGAAAAGTGATTCATCCATTGTTGACCAGATCAGTCACAGATTGCATTAAATCAAAAGAAGAGGCTGCAATAGCAATTAGACTGAGAATGGGGAACAACTCAACTGGGCAGAAGGACCAAAACATTAATGAAGAGGAAGATGGATATAAAAAATATGAAAATGTTAGCGAGGTTAAATGTGATCTGTTACATAGGGTTTGGGAGAAGAATTTATCATAGGGTATGAAATGGCAGAGGAATACAATAACTTTGCATTTTTCTTTTGGGAAGAAAACATCCTAAAACCCTACTGAATATATTGGAAAATCATGGATATTGTGAAAATGAGGAATTGAAGGATCTAATATTAATGAAAAACTAAGCACATTTGCTGAGTTTGAAGATTAATAATTGCAAGGTTTGATGATTCTGTGTGCATGGTTTTGAAAGATGTCGATTGGGAGATGGAGCATTTGTTTGGGTACTGTAGATTCTGGTAAAAGTCAGTCATGATCTTAATGAATGATGGAGCAGATGCGAAGGACGAGACGACCTACTCCAGCTCTTGTATTCTTTTGTACAAAAAAAAAGTGCTGAAAGGTTGATTAAAGTTCAATGACTGGGCAGAATGATGATAAAATCTAATCACTGTAATGTGATTTTCAGCATCTTAAGGTTTGTTTATTCTCTACCACATGTGGTCAGTGTAATATCTTAAATAAAGATTTTGATATAGGACGAGTGAGACTGAGTGTCTAATAATAGTTCTTATTTCAACAGTCAATAACGTCTGCAGACATGGACTTTAACCAGCTAGAAGCCTTCTTAACAGCGCAGACCAAGAAACAAAAAGGAATTACACCAGATCAAGCTGTAGTTTTAACCAAATTCTGGAAAAGTCATAAAGATAAAATCCGTGAATGCCTTATAAATCAGAGCAAGTGGGAAAACTGCTTGAGAAAATTCAGCTGGAGAGTTGACTTGAAGACTCAGTCCAGACACTTGGATCAAATTAACACACCAGTTGCTCTCGTGGAGTTGGAACTTGGAAAGAATGATCAGGTAAGCATGAAACATTGTGGAAGATGTCACAGAGTCATAGCCCTGTCCCACTGTACGAGTTCATTCCAAGAGCTCTCCCGAGTTTTAAAAAAAATCAAACTTGTGGTAAGCACGGAGAATGGACGTAGCGGGTACGTCGGAGCTCGGGGACGTCTCTTAGCGGCTCGTAATGCTAACGGCAGGTACTCGGGAAGACTCGCTAACGACAGGTAAGCACGGGAAGACTCGTGAAGATTTTTCAACATGATGAAAAATGTCCACGAGAGCCCCGAGTACTGACGAGTATTGTAAATCTCCGAGTTCAAATCAGTGCAAACTCGGGATAGCTCTTGGAATGAACTCGTACCGTGGGACAGGGGTTTAAGAGTTAAATAAATCCACCCTACTTTACTGGGAATATTTGTTGTAGAGATTACTACTGCACCTTCATGTTCCATTCCCACATGGAAGCCATGAAACATGAACAGTTACGTGGATAGGAAAGATTTAGCGGGAAATGGGCCAAATGCAGGGAGTTGGGGGTAGATTAAATGGCAAGTTTATTGTCATATAAGCATCATCATAATCATACTTTATTAGCCGAGTATGTTTTGCAACATACGAGCAATTTGATTTGCCAAACAGTTATACCAATAAAAAGCAAAAAGACACAAAACATCCACCACAGTGACTCCTCCACATTCCTCACTGTGATGGAAGGCGGGAAAAAAAAAATCTCTTCCCTTCTTTGTTCTCCCGCGAGCGGGGGCCTCGGGCCTTCCATTGACGGGACAATCTTGGCAACGTAGCCCGCGATCAAGCTCCTGCATCGGGGGGGGGGGGATATCATCTACCCTGCGCCAGGTGATCGGACCCTGGGTCGGGGATAGACAAACCTACTCCGACTTTGGATTTTCCCGACATTGGTCTCTACCCGAGACTGCGAGCTCCTCAATTGCGAGCTACCAGTGCCACGTGCTAGTCAGAGTAGAAATAGGAGGATATTGCAGATGAATACGTGGCTTGAAAAATGGTGCAAGGGGGCGGGATTACAATTTCTAAAGCATTAGAACCAGTTCTGAGGGAGGTGGGACCAGTACAAACAGGACGGTCTGCACCTGGGCTGGAATGGAACCAATGTCCTTGGGGGAGTGTTTGCTCGTGCTGTCGGGGAGGATTTAAACTAATGTGGCAGGCGGATGGGAGCATGATCAGAGAGACAGAGTGGTGTAAAATGAGGGTAGAAGCAATAGGTAGCAAGGTGAAAAGTAAAAGTGGCAGGCAGACAAATCCAGGGCAAAAATCAAAAAGGGCCACTTTTCAACATAATTGTATAAGGGGTAAGAGTGTTGTAAAAACAAGCCTGAAGGCTTTGTCTCAATGCAAGGAGCATTCGCAATAAGGTGGATGAGTTGAATGTGCAGATAGTTATTAATGAATATGATATAGTTGGGATCACGGAGACATGGCTCCAGGGTGACCAAGGCTGGGAGCGGAACATCCAGGGATATTCAATATTCAGGAGGGATAGACAGAAAGGAAAAGGAGGTGGGGTAGCGTTACTGATTAGAGAGGAGATTAACGCAATAGAAAGTAAGGACATTAGCTTGGAGGGTGTGGAATCGATATGGGTAGAGCAGCGAAACACTAAGGGGCAGAAAACGCTGGTGGGATTTGTGTACAGGCCACCTAACAGTAGTAGTGGAGTTGAGGATGGCATCAAACAGGAAATTAGAAATGCGTGCAACAAAGGTAAAACATTTATAATGGGTGACTTCAATCTACATATAGATTGGGTGAATCAAATTGGCAGGGGTGCTGAGGAAGAGGATTTCTTGGAATATATCATATTCCTTAACTACTAACTGCGCATTCAATTCACCCACTTTATTTCCAATGTTCCTCGCATTAAGGCACAAAGCTTCAGCTTAGTTTTTCTTATCTCCCTTCTACCTTTTACCTCTGGCCTCCTTTTATGTCCCTCTGTCTCCTTGAATTGGGTCCCATCCCCCTGCTCTGTTAGTTTAAACGTGGCCTTTCCTACACTCTCTTTCCCGTTAGCTGCACACATACGCGTCCATGTTGTTAACTCCTTCCCCCCACCCGTGTAGCACGAGCAAACCTGCCTGCCAGAATGTCAGTCCCCCTCCAATGAAGGTAAAACAGTTTTAATGGGTGACGTCAATCTACATATAGATCGGGTGAATCATAGGCAGGGGTGCTGAGGAAGAGGATTTCTTGGAATGTATGCGGGATAGTTTTCTAAACCAACATGTCGAGGAACCAATGAGAGAGCAGGATATTCTAGACTGGGTATTGAGTAATGAGGAAACATAGAAACATAGAAAATAGGTGCAGGAGTAGGCCATTCGGCCCTTCGAGCCTGCACCGTCATTCAATATGATCATGGCTGATCATCCAACTCAGTCTCCTGTACTTGCCTTCTCTCCATACCCCCTGATCCCTTTAGCCACAAGGGCCACATCTAACTCCCTCTTAAATATAGCCAACAAACTGTGGCCTCAACTACTTTCTGTGGCAGAGAATTCCACAGATTCACCACTCTCTGTGTGAAAAAAGTTTTCCTCATCTCAGTCCTAAAAGATTTCCTCCTTATCCTTAAACTGTGACCCCTTGTTCTGGACTTCCCCAACATCGGGAACAATCTTCCTGCATCTAGCCTGTCCAACCCCTTAAGAATTTTGTAAGTTTCTATAAGATCCCCCCTCAATCTTCTAAATTCTAGCTAGTACAAACTGAGTCTATCCAGTCTTTCTTCATATGAAAGTCCTGACATCCCAGGAATCAGTGTGGTGAACCTTCTCTGTACTCCCTCTATGGCAAGAATGTCTTTCGTGGAAGGGTTAGTTAGCAGTCTTCTTGTGTGTGGCCCCTTGGGCAAGAGTGACCATAACATGGTTGAGTTCTTCATTAGGATGGAGAGTGACATGGTTAATTTAGAAACAAGGGATCTGAACTTAAAGAACGGTAACTTTGAGGGTATGAGACGTGAATTGGCCAAGGTAGACTGGCAATTGATTCTTAAAGGGTTGACGGTGGATATGCAATGGAAGACATTTAAAGACTGCATGGACCGAAACGGTGAGCTGTATTGTGTGCAGTTTTGTTCCCCTAATTTTATGAGGGACATTCTAGCTATTGAGTGAGTGCAGCGTAGGTTTACAAGGTTAATTCCCGGGATGGTGCGACTGTCATATGCTGAGAGAATGGAGCGGCTGGGCTTGTATACTCTGGAGTTTAGAAGGATAAGAGGGGATCTTATTGAAATATATAAGATTGTTAAGCGCTTGGACACGCTAGAGGCAGGAAACATGTTCCCAATGTTGGGGGAGTCCAGAACCAGAGGCCACAGTTTAAGAATAAGGGGTAAGCCATTTAGAACGGAGACGAGGAAACACGTTATCACACAGAGTTGTGATTCTGTGGAATTCACTGCCTCAGAGGGCGGTGGAGGCTGTATTCTTTGAATACTTTGAGAGAGAGCTAGATAGGGCTCTTAAAGATAGCGGAGTCAGGGGATATGGGGAGAAGGCAGGAATGGGGTACTGATTGTGGATGATCAGCCATGATCACATTGAATGCCAGTGCTGGCTCGAAGGGCCGAATGGCCTACTCCTGCACCTATTGTCTATTGAACTGCAGATGCTGGTTTACACCGAAGATGGACACAAAATGCTGCCTAACTCAGACTTGAAGGTGAAATAATTTCTTCAGACTTGAAGGTGAAATAATTTTGTTCACTCAACAGTTAGAGTTTGAGTGATTTCCCATAGATTGTAAAACAAATGCATTTTATTCTTCAAAACTGGCTGTATAAGAAACCAAAACCATGTACTTTGTAGGGTTTCAATAGAAACCACTGAAGTATGTATTAAGTATCCTTTATTGTCATTCAGACCTTTCGGTCTGAACGAAATTTCGTGCCTTGCAGTTATACATAGAATAAAATAACAAAAACTCACAATAAACACAAATTTAACATCTACATGAACATCTAACATAACATCTACAAGACAAACTACATGGAGAAAATCAAGAATAACAGGAACACTAGAAAACATTTTCCCCTTAAACTACTTTCTGAAATGGCTTTTGAACAAGTCGATGGAAACTGTTCTGATGACTGAAACAACACTGGCAAGATTCTGTAGAACACAGTGTTATATTTACTCCAAACAAGTCGTAGTTTCGCAGTCATTTTGCACAGGCTGTGTTTCTAACAGGGGAAGATATTTTGAGTGCTAACATTGCAAAATATCTAATTACCATGATATAATATTTCTGTTTTGTATCATGCCTTCGTCATCATCTTTTGAAGAGGAAATCATACAATTGTTATTGTTGGTTACTTGGCCCATCAATCAATGTCAGTGCCTTCCGAAGCAGTTGCTTCAGACTCATTAGCGGGAGTATTCACAGACATCTTCAATCTCCCCCTGCTCTGTTCTGACGTACCCACCTGCTTCAAGAAGACCTCCATCATCCCAGTGACAAAGAAATGTCTAAACGACTACCGTCCAGTGGCCTTGACACCCACCTAGTTTTGAGAACTAATTATGGAATGCATTAAATCCTGTCCCCCTCGCGGCCTTGATCTACTGCAGTTCACCTATCGCCACAACGGGTCCACGGGCGATGCCATCGCCCTGGCCCTACACTCATCCCTAGAACATCACTAAGGAAGACGCAAATAATCTCCCAGATGTACTAGAGGACAAGACGAGTGGAGAGCACAGGAGATCGATACCAGGCACCCCCTGCACGGACATACAGCACCTCCACCCCAACTGAAATCTAGAGCCAGTTTCTTGCAGACAGTCCCACCTCTCCAGACAACCAAAGAAACAGCAAGGACCAACATCTGGAAAGATGAATGGAACCAGCTCAACACACGAGCCCACGACTGGATGGAGAGAGGAATCACTCCGACTGAATGCCTCGCCAGCGGGCACGACCTCCCATGGCCAACCTGGAAGACCCTCAACAGATTACGAGTGGAGCAGGGGAGGTGCAAAGCACTTATGAAAGCATGGAACTACCAGGCAGAAGACACATGCAGCTGTGGAGCAGTACAGACAATGTCCCACCTACTGGAGTGTGACGACGCCCCCCAGTGCAGCCCCCAGGACCTGGCTGAACCGACCCGACCAGCTGTGACCTGCACCAGATACTGGCAGAACGACATCTGAGATTGCAACGGACTCGAAAGAAGAAGAAGAAGAACTAGAGGACAGAGGATCTAGGGGGACAGGAACTGAAAGAAATTTGCATTAGGTTAGAAATAATATTGGGTAGACTGATGGGACTGAAGGTTGATAAATCCCCAGCCTGATGGTCTGCATCCCAGGGTACTCAAGGAGGCAGCTCGAGAAATTGTGGACGCATTGATGATCATTTTCCAATGTTCTATAGATTCAGGATCAGTTCCTGTGGATTGGAGGGTAGCCAATGTTATTGCATTTTTTAAGAAAGGAGTGAGAGAGAAAACGAGGAATTATAGACCAGTTAGCCTGACATCGGTGGTAGAGAAGATACTGGAGTCAATCATTAAAGAGGTAATAACGGCGCATTTGGATAGCAGTAAAAGGATTAGTCCAAGTCAACATGGATTTATGAAAGGGAAGTCATGCTTGACTAATCTTCTGGAATTTGTTGAGGATATGACAAGTAAAATGGGATGAAGAAGAGCCAGTGGATGTAGTGTGTCTGGACTTTCAGAAAGCCTTTGATAAAGTCCCACACAAGAGATTAGTGGGCAAAATTAGAGCATGGTATTGGGGGTAGAGTGCTGACATGGATAGAGAATTGGTTGGCAGACAGGAAACAAAGAGTAGGAATAAACGGGTGCGGTTGGTTGAAAATGTCTGTTTAGATCGGTGCCAGTTGTTCAGCACAGATCTTGAGGGTAGAGGGGGAAACATCCTGGAGAAAACCCTGGAGATTTCCGGCTTTTCTGTCTTCCGAAGTAGCCTCTCCACCTCCTCTATTTGTATTGTTAGTGATGGAGAAGTGGCCAGACTGATGTTGGGCAGCACGGAGGGGGTGGGTAGTGGACGAGGGCCCAGTCTTTGCAGACTGGAGTCAGGCTGTAAGTGGGTGTTAAGTGATGATTGGAGAGGGGTGGGTAGGAAAGGGCCAGTCTTTGCAGACTGGAGGTAGACAAAAATGCTGGAGAAACACAGCGGGTGAGGCAGCATCTATGGAGCAAAGGAAATAGGCAACGTTTCGGGTCGAAACCCTTCTTCAGACCCAGACTGGAGTCAGGCAGTGAGTAGGTGTGAAATGTTGATTGAGGAGGGGGCGAGGGGGTACCAGGGTTAAGTTTCTGTTTATCAAACCTGCAGGAAGTCAAAGTCAATTTTATTTGTCACATGCACCCGAAGGTGCAGTGAAATGAATTTGCCAGCAGCGATACACTTAAAAACAACACACAATACACAAGAGAATCTTAACACAAACATCCACCACAACATTCTTCACTGTGGTGGAAGGCAACAAAGTTCAGTCGGTCAGTCCTCCTCCTTTGTTCACCCGTGGTCGGGGCCATAAACCCTTCGTAGTCGCCGCTACGGATGGCCCGATGTACAGGCCCTCTTGTTGGGATGATCAAAACTCCGATGTCAAACACACTCCACGGCTTGGAGGTCCCGAATCGGCACTTTCCTACCAGAGTCCGCGGCTTCAGGATGTTATAGGCCTTAGGCCGCCGGTCAGAGCTCTCTCCGGCGAACCCAGGCAAGGGATCCCAGACTCCGGATGGCCCGCAGCTAGAAGCTCCGCAGACCACAGCCCCACGATGCCAAAGTCACCAGGCCAGGGATCGGAGTACTCGTCTCTGGTGACCCCCGGCATGGGTTTGCCCAGGCTCCGCGATGGAGAAGTCCACCCTGCGCCCACTGATGAAGCTCCAGAACCGACTCAAGGAAAGGCCGCTCCAATCAAAGCTATTAGGCCGCGAGGGAGGCGACATGGAAAAAGTCGCCTCTCCGTCGAGGAGGCGAGTGAAAGCAGTTCCCCCATATCCCCACCCCCCACCACCCCCTACACAAGACACACTAAGAAACACCTAATCTAACATTTATTATCGATTGGATTTTTCAATGTTGCCTTTAGAACAGACGTGATAAGCCCATCATGTAACATTCAACATATAATCATCCAACATTTTCGCTACCTCCAACGGGATCCCACCACTGGCCACAACTTCCCATCTCCTCCCCTTTCGGCTTTCCGCAGAGACTGCTCCCTCCTGCAACCGCAGGAAATGATACACTTGTAGCTTTACCTCCCCCCTTGACTCAATCCAAGGACCCAAGCAGTCTTTCCAGGCGAGGCAGAGGTTCACCTGCACCTCCTCCAACCTCATCTACTGAATCCGCTGTTCCAGGTGTCAACTTCTTCACATCGGTGAGACCCAGCAGAGGCTTGCCGATCGCTTTGCACAACACTTCCGTTCAGTTCGCATTAACCAACCTGATCTCCCGGTGGCTCTTCACTTCAACTCCCCCTCCCATTCCGAATCCGACCTTTCTGTCCTGGGCCTCCCCCATGGCCAGAGTGGGGCCCGCCGTAAATTGGAGGAGCAGCACCTCATATTTCGCTCGGGTAGTTTACACCCCAGCGGTATGAACATTGACCAATTTCAGGTAGTTCTTGCTTTCTCCTTCCTTCCCCTCCCCTTCCCAGCTCTCCCACAGCCAACTGTCTCTGCCTCTTCCTTAACTTTATCCATCCAGTAACTTTAAAGTAATTCCGTGGCTTTTGTCAAATTATTAACTGCATTGACATTCCACAGGCATAGCAGGACTTGAACTTGGATCTTTGGGTTGTAAGCTCAGCACTCTGGATAATGGTTCATTCAGTTAATCACTTTGCCAATATGCTGTGCAATATTGCTATATCAAATGTGTGTGATGTAGAGAGAAGAGAGAATTGGTGGGGACAATAAACACACAAGTTAAAGCACCAGCATGGTGAATTATTTGTGTGACTGTATCTTGCTCCCCATTGTGTGCAGCTGCTCATAGTGTACATATTAGTGGATGCTGGATGGAATTCAGTGCAAATGGTACATAGAAACATAGAAACTAGGTGCAGGAGTAGGCCATTCGGCCCTTCGAGCCTGCACCGCCATTCAATATGATCATGGCTGATCATCCAACTCAGTATCCCGTACCTGCCTTCTCTCCATACCCCCTGATCCCCTTAGCCACAAGGGCCACATCTAACTCCCTCTTAAATATAGCGATTACAACCTTTTAGCACAACCACATTGGTTGTGAGGTTTACAAACTAACCTTGTGATATAATTCTACCTACCCGAGCAGAATAGCCAAGTTACTGCAAGGTCACGGTAAGTCCCCGTGATACCCGTGATGAAGATAAACCATATCTTGTTGACTCGCTATTATTAGGATAAACCTTTATTTTGCAACTCTTAAACTCTGCCCATGAATCAAGCAGCTTTTCCATTTCATAGTTCAAGTACTGACTTTAAAAGAGATTATATAAACAGAGTGGGAATGTAAACACAGCCTCATTCTGTACTGCTTCACATGAAATGGAGATTGGATAGATGCACGATTGTGTTCTTTACTTCTCTACAGCAGATTTCAATGAATGCTGTGTTAACACTTGGCCCGTGTTTCCCTTTATGTATTGTATTCAACAGCATAGACATTGACAGTTCACAATGTATGAACAATTGTAAGTGACACACAGACAAAATGGTTTTAGAACCAGTAACGTGTTTGTTTTGGCAGCACCAGCCCATAAGTTACAAGGGAAAATGGTCATTTATGTTATAAATAGATCCCTCTCTCATTGGGCAAGTCCTCCTTGCAGTTCTGTTCTCTTCTTGTACTTTATAAAGGCACAAAAAATGTTGCCATTTCCATTTTATAATCGGAAAATGTCTAATTTCATGTTTTGAACAGAAGCATGTAACCTAAATGTTAATGTCAACAGTTTTGCTTCTGCCTGCTGGTGTGGTTGTCAGAAGGCACAGTTTCTTAATGTCCTTTTTCAAAGTCATAAAACTTGTTTGGACACATTTCAACATTTTGAACAGAGTGTTATATGAAGTTCTGAAAGAATTACAAAAAAATTGTAACATTGATTTTACATGCCTCAAGACCACAACCATCGCGCCAGTGCCCAAACAGTCAGCTTCAGGGAGTCTTAACGACTTCCGCCCAGTGGCACTCACCCCCATCATCGCAAAGTCCTACGAGAGACTGATCTTGGCTCACCTCAAATCCAGCCTCCCTCCCACACTGGACCTCCATCAGTTTGCCTATCGGCCCAACAGGTCAACAGAGGATGCCATATCAGCGGCACTTCACTCTGCCCTGACCCACCTGGACAATAACAACTCCTACATCAGGTTGTTATTCATTGACTTCAACTCTGCATTTAATACTGTCATCCCCGCCAGTCTGATCACCAAACTCAGCGGCCTTGGCATCAACACCTCCCTCTGCAACTGGACACTGGATTTCCTCACTAACAGACCCCAGTCTGTTAGGATTAACAACCTCACCTCCTCCACTTTGACACATAACACAGAAGCGTGCCACAGGGCTGTGTGCTCAGCCCTCTCCTCTACTCCCTCTTCACCCACGACTGCATCCCTATTCATGGCTCCAACTCCATCATAAAATTCGCTGATGACACCACGGTGGTAGGACTGATCAGGGACAACAACGAATCAGCCTACAGGGAGGAGGTCCAGCACCTGGCAGCTTGGTGTGCCAACAATAACCTTGTCCTCAACACACAGAAGACGAAGGAAATCATTGTGGACTACCAGAAGACCAGAGGCGGCAGACACACCCCCATCCACATAAACGGGACCGAGGTGGAGCGCGTCTCCAACTACAAATTCTTCGGGGTGCACATCTCTGAGGATCTGTCCTGATCCCTCAACACCGCCAAACTGATTAAAAAGGTGCAGCAGCGCCTCTACTTTCTGAGGAGGCTCAAGAAAGTTCACCTGTCCCCCCCAGATCCTGTCCAACTTCTACCGCTGTACCATAGAAAGCATCTGGACCACCTGCTTCACGGTATGGTACAGCAGTTGCACCACAGCTGACAGGAAGGCACTGCAACGGTTGGTGAAAACCGCCCAGCACATCATCGGTGCCCCGCTCCCTGCTGCCATGGCTGTCCTTCACCGCACACGGTGTCTGAGACGGGCTGGCAAAATCATTAAGGACCCCTCACACCCCAACCATGGACTGTTTCCCCTCCTCCCATCAGGGAGGCGGTACAGGAGCTTCAGGTCTTGCACCAGCAGACTAAGGAACAGCTTCTTCCCCAACACCATTACCCTGCTGAACTCACAGGCCTCGCGCCCCCCCCCCCCCCCCCCCCTTCTCATCAGTATTATTTATAGTTTATATAATTTACAGCTAAGCTCTTATCACCAGAATATAGCACATGTTAATCTTTACACCTTAACAACTACCTGTATATATGTATATGCCTATGTACATACACCAATATATCCTCATTTGTATATATTGTCTTCATCAGCACTTTACTACTTTGTGGTCTGGTTAGATGCAAAACTGCATTTTGTTGTACCTGTACTCTGTGCAATGACAATAAAGTTGAATCTAATCTAAAAACTTCTCCAGAAATTGTCAGGAATATGCAAATTATGGTGGCTAATTGGTCACAGAATCTGTTTGGCTGTCAAACACCGCTTTAGTATTGACTGCTGAGTATTTAGTATTTACCACATCCCAAAACAAAAGAATGCACATTTGATTCTTCGGTAGACAAAAATGCTGGAGAAACTCAGCGGGTGAGGCAGCATCTATGGAGAGAAGGAATAGGCGACGTTTCGGGTCGAGAACCTTCTTCAGACTGATGGGGGAGAAGGGGGGAGGGGAGGGAAAAAGAAAGTGAAGAGGAGGAGACAGTGGGCTGTGGGAGAGCTGGGAAAGGGAAGGAGGGAGAAAGCAAGGACTATCTGAAATTGGAGAAGTCAATGTTCATACCGCTGGGGTGTAAACTGCCCAAGCAAAATATGAGGCGCTGTTCCTCTAATTTACGGTGGGACCCGCTCTGGCCATGGAGGTGGCCCAGGACAGAAAGGTCAGATTCGGAATGGGAGGGGGAGTTGAAGTGCTGAGTCACCGGGAGATCAGGTTGGTTATTGCGAGCTGAGCAGAGGTGTTGGGCAAAGCAATCGCCTAGCCTGTGCTGATGTAGAAAAGTTGACACCTGGAACAGCGAATGCAATAAGATGAGATTGGAGTGGAGGAGGTGCAGGTGAACCTCTGCCTCACCTGGAAAGACTGCTTGGTCCATGGATGGAGTCGAGAGGAGAGGTAAAGCGACAAGTGTAGCATTTCCGGCGGTTGCAAGGGAAAATGCCAGGGGAGGGAGTGGTTTGGATGGGAAGGGACGAATTGACCAGGGAGTTACGGAGGGAGCGGTCTCTGCGGAAAGCAGAAAAGGGAGGAGATGGGAAGATGTGGCCAGTGGTGGGATCCCGTTGGAGGTGGCGAAAATGTCGGAGGATTATCTTTTGTATGTGACGGCTGGTGGGGTGGAAGGTGAGGACAGGGGGGACTCTGTCCTTGTTACGAGTAGGGGGATGGGGAGTGAGGGCAGAGCTGCGAGATATCGAGGAGACCCTGGTGAGAGTCTCATCTACAATAGAAGATTAAAAGAATGAGGACACCTTTAAAGAATGAGGACATCTCCGATGCCCTGGTCTGGAACACCTCATCCTGGGTGCAGATGCGGCATAGATGGAGGAATTGGGAGTAGGGGATAGAGCCCTTACAGGAAGCAGGGTGGGAAGAAGTGTAGTTCAGATAGCCATGGGAGTTAGTGGGCTTATAGAAGATGTCGTTCAGTAGTCTGTTACCTGCGATGGAGATGGTGAGATCTTGAAGTATAGCATGGATTTGCAGTAAATTATAAATGTAAAAGGCATTTAAAAGGGCGAGGATACAGACAAACTAACTTTGCTAGTGCAAAAATCTGGAACCAAGAAGGGTATTCCATTTTTGCAGATAGTGAAGATGATTGTGATCGACTGCAGCAGGATCTGGATCGATTGGCCAGGTGGGCGGAGGAATGGTTGATGGAATTTAATACTGAGAAATGTGAAGTGTTGCATTTTGTGATGTTGAACAAGGGCAGGACCTACACAGTAAATGGTTGGCCTCTGGGTAGTGTTGTAGAGCAGAGGGATCTAGGAGTACAGGTGCATGGTTCTATGAAAGTGGAGTCGCAGGTAGATAAGGTGGTCAAAAAGGTTTTTGGCATTTTGGCCTTCATCAGTCAGAGTATTGAGTATAGAAGTTGGGAGGTCATGTTGCAGTTGTATAAGACGCTGGTGAGACCGCATTTAGAATATTGTGTTCAGTTCTGGGCACCATGTTATTGGAAAGATATTGTCAAGCTTGAAAGGATTCAGAAAAGATTTACGAGGATGTTGCCAGGACTAGAGGGTGTGAGCTATCGGGAGAGGTTGAGTAGGCTGGGTCTCAATTCCTTGGAGGACAGGAGGATGAGGGGTGATCTTGTAGAGGTGTACAAAATCATGCGAGGAATAGATCGGGTAGACGCACAGAGTCTTTTGCCCAGAGTAGGGGAATCGAGGACCAGAGGACATAGGTTCAAGGTGAAGGGGAAAAGATTTAATTGGAATCTGAGGGGTATCCTTTTCACACAAAGGGTGGTGGGTGTATGGAACAAGCTGCCAGAGAAGGTAGTTGAGGCTGGGACTATCCCATCGTTTAGGAAACAGTTAGACAGGTACATGGATAAGACCTGTTTGGAGGGATAGGGACCAAACGCAGGCAGGTGGGACTAGGGTAGCTGGGACATTGTTGGCTGGTGTGGGCAAGTTGGGCCGAAGGGCCTGTTTCCACACTCTATCACCCTGCGACTATGACAAAATGTGATGAAATTGAAGCAATAATTGCCATCACCAAGTCCACCCTTAGTTGCTAACTGGATTGCTGTCCCTGGCCACCATTTTGTGCATGTTGCTAGATAATTAGTCTTTGAATTTCATTTATTGAAGATGTTAACAATTACTTGTTTCCAGTAACCAAAAATAAAATGGTGATGTGAACAAGCAGCCAATAGTTTGCAAGGATCTTCATTAGGTTGACATCCCTACTCAAATCCTAGCTAGGGTGCTGAAAGTCCCATTCCTGCAGACTCTCCCTTCTCTCTACGGAGCAGTTCTACATCATAGCATTCCACTCCTCTGCATCCTCCTGAGCCCCATCACATCTTATCCAGTTCCCTCATCTTCAGTTCCCTTTCCCATCCTCCATCGTCTAATGCAGTCAGGAATTCGCCAAGATTATTTCCTTGCCAACAAGACTATTTGTATGTGCAATAGCGTTCAGAGTGCTTTTAATAGCTCTACATTGACACGCCAGCTATGTAAGCCTCCAGAGCTCTCATTTCAAACTATAATCGTTAAATCTGTTTGTTTCTCCTGGGACTCCCTGAAACAGCTGATAATCCCTTTACATAGTGATGCCCATTTCCGATTGCTTCCCAGACAGTGAACTCACCAATGTGAACGTAGCTATACACATTACTCTCAGCATTACCTTAGCCCAAATCTACAACCTTACAATTATATCTAGTTACAATACTGTAGCGCACTGTCTACTCCAACACTGTCTACCCCAGCACTGTCTACTGCAACACTGTCTACTCCAGCACTGTCTACTCCAGCACTGTCTACTCCAGCACTGTCTACTCCAACACTGTCTACTCCAGCACTGTCTACCCCAACACTGTCTACCCCAACACTGTCTACCCCAACACTGTCTACTCCAACACTGTCTACTCCAGCACTGTCTACTCCATCCAACACTGTCTACTCCAACACTGTCTACCCCAGCACTGTCTACTCCAGCACTGTCTACTCCAACACTGTCTACCCCAGCACTGTCTACTCCAGCACTGTCTACTCCAGCACTGTCTACTCCAGCACTGTCTACTCCATCCAGCACTGTCTACCCCAGCACTGTCTACTCCAACACTGTCTACTCCAGCACTGTCTACTCCAGCACTGTCTACTCCAGCACTGTCTACTCCAACACTGTCTACCCCAGCACTGTCTACTCCAGCACTGTCTACTCCAGCACTGTCTACTCCAGCACTGTCTACTCCATCCAGCACTGTCTACCCCAGCACTGTCTACTCCAACACTGTCTACTCCAGCACTGTCTACTCCAGCACTGTCTACCCCAGCACTGTCTACTGCAGCACTGTCTACTGCAACACTGTCTACTCCATCCAGCACTGTCTACCCCAGCACTGTCTACTGCAGCACTGTCTACTGCAACACTGTCTACTCCAGCACTGTCTACTCCAGCACAATATCACTGCTTCCACTGTAACATTGCAGTTTCCTTCACATCTGCAAATGTATATATTTGCAACCATGGAGCAGTGATATTACATCTCAAATACCTCGTTCCTCTTTGAAATAGCATTTTTGGTTTTTATGCTTCATAATCTCATTTGTGATTCACTAAAGTAGCAACTGGTACAGTGAATTCTAAATCAGACAATTCCAAACATAGACATAAAATTCCTAGTGATGTCATTGATTATGAACTTATTGGCCACGGGAAACCATTCCACCCACGTATTTTAGTCCCATTTAACATTAGCTCTCATTTTGTCTCATCTTGCTATCAAAACCAAATAATGCTGCCTCATTATGCTGCCACAAGACTACATCATTCGTTGACCACATCATTCGCACCATGTACTTTAAATTAATCAGGACAGACAGATTCCAGTTTTGATAGTTTGCTGGGTAAATGTTTCCATATTACTAATTCATGTATATTAGTGAGATCATTGCTTCTCCTACACACAAATGGGCATTCCAGCTCCCCTCAATGAAGGCAAGGAATCAAAGGATGAAATGGCTGAAAAGGGACATAGAGGAAGAGAAGCTTAACTTGATATAGGAGTGCATTTTGATGTATCTGACACAAAAGAGTTAAGCCTGCCTCTTTGCCCCAAACAACTTGAAGGGCCTGAGAGCAGGGTTAAGTTTAAGGATAATGCTGCACACTGAATAATCATTGCATTAATTGTTAGACATTTGGTTGAATGCAAGCTAAATATAGCGCTGTCAAAATGTCATGGGATCTGGTTTTCTGAGCTGGCAACTGTTGAATAACAACAATTCTGTAGAGCCAAAATAAAGCAGAGCCACAGTTAATTCCTTGCCTCTTCTTTATCCCACTGAGTGAGCTGAATCAATCAAGTGGCAATGGATACCATTCCAGGTAAAAAAAACGGATGATTGGAAATAAAGCCCTCCCTGTGACAACAAACAAGAATTGTGTTGTTGAATACGTAATCAATGGTTGTGATTAGCATTGGGGTTCGGAGGTAGCAAGATGGCATTTTAACTGTAGCATTTACCAATTGATCAAAAAGTCTATCACATCAAGTGTAATCTCTGCTGACTGAACATAAATCATTTGATTAATAGTGCAGTTCTAAAATTGCCATTAACATCCAACATTATTTTTGGTGCAGCGGCAGCTAAGTTAGGTGTTTAAGTGTCTTTTGCAATCCAGAGTAGACTATAGAACGAGTGACCAGTAGCCGTGACTGCAACTTCCCTTCTCGAGGTCAGCACTCGTCAGGAATAGGAGTAGAATTGGGCCATTCGGCCCATCAAGTCTGCTCTGCAATTCAACAATGGCTGATCTCTCTCTCCCTCCTAACCCATTGTTCCCTGTTCTCATTATGGTGTGGGTTCCTGCAGATAAATTACTCCACTGGTAGTTTTTCCAGTTCTGACCTTTCAATGAGTGTCAACTGACCGTTCTGTGTAGCGGAGCTGAACCTGGGCTTCATACAGCTGCTCCACCAGCTCCTGATGGAAAGTATGGACCCTAGGCTGAAGCAGCTTTGCCACCTGTCACATCCTAACCACCTATACTGGGATCAGCCAAATCATCTAACATGGGCCATACAATCCAAACTCTCCTTGCTCCAAGCAATTGGGCTGCTCAGTGGAGAAGTATTCTACTGCAGCAAGAATTCCTCATCATGTGATTCACATGATGTTGGCATTAGTCAAGTAAGCCTTGCATCCCATCTCTCTCCGTCCCTCCCCTACCCATTGTTATACCAGCTTCAAAGTCGTCTTTTTGAGTCTCATTGTAGAAACATAGAAACATAGAAAATAGGTGCAGGATTAGGCCATTCGGCCCTTCGAGCCTGCACCGCCATTCAATATGATCATGGTTGATCATCCAACTCAGTATCCTGTACCTGCCTTCTCTCCATACCCCCTGATCCCTTTAGCCACAAGGGCCACATCTAACTCCCTCTTAAATATAGCCAATGAACTGGCCTCAACTACCCTCTGTTTGTGTGTAACTCATTGTCACCCAGGCCACAGCTAACAATGGCCTGTTTCCTTTATCATCGCTATTTTTTTGCATATCTTTCATTTATTTTTCTATATCTCTGTCACTGTCTATATACAGTATCACATGGAAACATAGAAATTAGGCGCAGGAGTAGGCCATTCGGCCCTTCGAGCCTGCACCGCCATTCAATATGATCATGGCTGATCACGTTTCGCTTTTCCCTGACACTCAGTCTGAAGAAGGGTGTGGACCCGAACCGTCACCTATTCCTTCTCTCCAGAGATGCTGTCTGTGCCGCTGAGTAACTCTGTGCTCATTGTAAACCAGCATCAGCAGTTTCTTCCTGCACGTCCCTCCTAACATGCAATATTGCATCATTTGAGTAACTTTGACACAATTACAATCACATTTATGGTACCAGAAAGTCACATTAGTGTTTGAATTGAACATTATTTGTAAATTGTTAGGAGTATATAACTAATGAGAATGGATGAACATCTTCACGTTATGCTATATGGTGTGGAAGAAAGCTGCAGCTCCAGCCATTATCTGGAAAAGGATAACAGGATCGTAGATGCCAAGCATTGCCTGACACAACAATATCCACAACAATAGGTTAAAAAATAAAATGCTTGGTACATTTTAAAGAGGACCTTTTTGAAGGACCGAGATGAGAAAATCATTTTTAACACAGAGAGTGGTGAATCTGTGGAATTCTCTGCCACAGAAGGTTGTTGAGGCCAGTTCATTGGCTATATTTAAGAGGGAGTTAGATGTGGCCCTTGTGGCTAAAGGGATCAGGGGGTATGGAGAGAAGGCAGGTACAGGATACTGAGTTGGATGATCAGCCATGATCATATTGAATGGCGGTGCAGGCTCGAAGGGCCGAATAGCCTACTCTTGCACCTATTTTCTATGTATTCCATCAATGATCTATCCTTCCAGAAAAGATCCCTATCAGATCGTCTGAAGAAGGGTCTCGACCTGAAATGTCACCCATTCCTTCGCTCCATAGATGCTGCCTCACCTGCTGAGTATCTCCAGCATTTTTGTCCACCTTCCTATATCAGAGAGCTGCTTTACACCATGTTAGCTCATGATGATGGAAAATGAAGCTGTTTTTCAGTTATTAATGAGCAGACATCCAGCACTGGGGCTCTTGACCAGCGTCTGAATTAACCATCATTTGACTCTTCTTTTGATCCAATGAACACAATGACTGGATGTCTCCTTTTTGTTCTGGTTTAAAGGATCTTTAGCATGTGACCTTTCTGCTAATTGTACATGTAGGAAAGCTGAAAGTTAGATGCAAATCCCATCTGATATGTCTTTGTGTATTTGTCAGCTCGTTGAGAGTAAGAGTTATGTGCGATGACAGATGAGTATGGTCTGTATTTTATCTTACAAATTTTACCTCATGTGAATTTTTTAATTATTTAACTGGAAGCGGACTGTGCTGGCAAACCCAGCACTTGTTACCCGATCCTAATTATGTTTGTCAAGACTGTTTTGGGTTTGGAAGCTCCAATATTTAAACATATTATAAGTTAACAGAAAGAACTTATAGCTGATGACATACCCATGCTCAGTTGCACAAGTATACAATTGTACACCCTGATTGGACTGATCGGACTACAGACAGGAAGTGTCACAGCTGGCGTCCTGGTGCCGTGGCAACAACCTAGAGCTCAATGCTCTTAAGACAGTGGAATTGATTGTAGACTTCAGGTTCAAGTTCAAGTGAGTTTATTGTCATGTATCCCTGATAGGACAATGAAATTCTTGCTTTGCTTCAGCACACAGAACATAGTAGGCATTTACTACAAAACAGATCAGTGTGTCCATATACCATAATATAAATATATACACACATGAATAAATAAAATGATAAAGTGCAAATAACAGATAATGGGTTATTAATAATCAGAGTTTTGTCCGAGCCAGGTTTAATAGCCTGATGGCTGTGGGGAAGTAGCTATTCCTGAACCTGGTTGTTGCAGTCTTCAGGCTCCTGTAGCTTCTACCTGAAGGTAGCAGAATGTGGCCAGGATGGTGTGGGTCCTTGATGATACTGCCAGCCTTTTTGAGGCAGCGACTGCGATAAATCCCCTCGATGGAAGGGAGGTCAGAGCCAATGATGGACTGGGCAGTGTTTACTACTTTTTGTAGTCTTTTCCTCTCCAGGGCGCTCAAGTTGCCGAACCAAGCCACGATGCAACCGGTCAGCATGCTCTCGACTGTGCACCTGTAGAAGTTAGAGAGAGTCCTCCTTGACAAACCGACTCTCCGTAATCTTCTCAGGAAGTAGATTCGCTGATGAGCTTTCTTGAAGATTGCATTAGTGTTCTCGAACCAGGAAAGATCTTCAGAGATGTGCACGCCCAGGAATTTGAAGCTCTTGACCCTTTCAACCATCGACCCGTTGATATAAACAGGGCTGTGGGTCCCCCTCCTACTCCTTCCAAAGTCCACAATCAGTTCCTTGGTTTTGCTGGTATTGAGGGCCAGATTATTGTGCTGGCACCATATGGACAGTTGCTCGACCCATCAACAACACCACGGTCATATCTGGGGAGTATTTTAAGTTCCTGGGAACCATCATCTCCAAGGACCTTAAGTCTACCATCTACCATCGACTCCACAGTCAAAAAAGCACAACAGAGGATGTACTTCCTGCGGCAGCTGAGGAAGCACAATCTGCCACAGGCAATGATGGTCCAATTCAACACGGCCATCGTAGAGTCTGTCCTCACCTTCTCCATCATGGTCTGGTTTGGCTCAGCCACCAAGCACGACACCTGGAGGCTGCAGCGAATCGTCCGATCAGCAGAGAAGATTATTAGCTGCAACCTTCCCTCCATTGATGAACTGTACACTGCAAGGGCCAGGAAGCGAGCGGGCAAGATCATCTCTGACCCCTCTCACCCTGGCCACAAACTCTTTGAATCACTTCCCTCTAGAAGGCGACTCCGGACTGTCAAAGCTGCCACAGCCAGACACAGTTACTCGACTCAATAACCAAAAATCTGTAGCCTCCCTTTGATCTGGTATTTTGTTGGTTCACATGCTTGATCAATGGTGTTTTATCATTAATGTTTTATTATTATTAATGTTTAGTTTTTTCAGAGTCATTCGTAACTGTCACTGTATGTCATGTTGTTACTTGTGGGCGGAGCACCAAAGCAAATTCTTTGTATGTGAATACTTGGCCAATAAACTTACTTACTTACTTACTTACTTACTTACAAAATAAAAATGAGGTTCCCAGTGACATCAACAAATTGTGTACTCTTAGTTTACTGAGAATAGAATTATTTTCGAAAACCACACCTATCGTTTAGAAGATAGACACAAAATGCTGGGGTAACTCAGCGGGACAAGCAGCATCTCTGGAGAGAAGGAATGGGTGACATTTCGGGTCGAGACCCTTCTTTCAGAATCCGTTTCAATTTCCCATTTTAAACATTGGTTCTCTTGAGCAAATCTTACTCAACAATTTTTTTAATTTAGTTTGTTTTCAATTTTAATAACAATTGCAAAAAATAGTTGGCCTTTATACTAGCATCAATCTAGATTCTTAACTTGATCCATAATCTCTTTCCTGCCAGCACATGTTAGGCTGACATGAGTCGATTATTTTGAAAAACCAGCATAAAACACAAAGAAATCTCGTCAGGAATCAATCGCTTCTCAAATTTTCCCATCTATTCTGATAGATCATTCAAGGCTACGTCATCTCCACTTTCCAACTGAATCTCAAAAGGAAAACAGAAAATGTTGGAAAGATTTGGGGGTTTAAAGAACCCAAACATGATGATGGGAAAGAATGAGAAGGAGTCAATAGTGTTTTATTGTCATATGTCCCGCATGGGACAATGAAATTCTTACTTGCTGCAGCACAACAGAATATGTGAATATGTAAACATTGTACATAACGGGGAAAAAAGAAAAAGTTCAATAAATAACAAATATAGTGCAAATAACAAATAATAATATGGTCTTTTGCAGTTCAGAGCTTATTCGTTGTTGTGTTTAATAGCCTGATGGCTGCAGGGAAGAAGCTATTCCTGAACCTGGACATTACAGTTTTCAGGCTCCTGTACCTTCTTCCGGATGGCAATGGTGAGATGAGTGTGTGGCCAGGATGGTGTGGGTCCTTGATGATTTTGGCTGCCTTTTTGAGGCAGCGACTGCGATAGATCCCTTCGACGCTGGGGAGGTCAACGCCGGTGATGGACTGGGCAATGTTCAAAACTTTTTGTAGTCTTTTTCGCTCCTGGACGTTGAAGTTGCTGAACCAGGCCACGATGCAACCAGTCAGAATGCTTTTTACCATGCACCTGTAGACGTTGAACAGAATCCTCATCGACATTCTGAATCTCCGTAATCTTCTCAGGAAGTAGAGTCGCTGATGTGCCTTCTTTAAAATGCACCGGTGTGCTGTGTCCAGGAAAGATCTTCTTATATATGCACGCCCAGGAATTTGAAGTTATTGACCCTTTCCACCATCGTCCCGTTGATATAAACAGGATTGTGGGACCCTATCCTTCCCCTACCAACGTCAATGCTCCGTTCCTTGGTCTTACTGATGTCGAGAGCCAGGTTGTTGCGCAGGCACCATTTGGTCAGTAGGTCAATCTCACTTCTGTACTCTGACTCGTCCCCATCATTGATTCGTCCAACAACAGTGGTGTCTTCGGCGAACTTGATGGAGTTTGCGTTATGTACGGCTAGTGCATCAACACAGAAAGTGTCGCAGCCACATTTGATAAACGTTAATCATTGAATCTTGCAAAGCAGGGAATCATTTTGCTTTACGTTTGTCATTGGGCCGGATTGTCGGCTGAAACTCTTTTTAAACCGTAGTTGTTTTGTAAAGCTGTATTACTTGTACAAATGTATTGATGTGGTAAAAGAACCGCTAGGAGATAGTGACCATAATATGATGTTTTAATCTACAATTTGAGAGGGAGAAGGTTTAATCGGAAGTGTCAGTGATGCAGTTGAACAAAGGGGACAATGAGGCATGAGAGAGTTGCTGGCCAAGGTCGACTGGAAAAGGATCCTAGCAGGAATAACGGTGGAACAGCAATGGCAGGAATTTCTGGGCATAATCCAGAAGATGCAGGATCATTTCATTCCAAAGAGGAAGAAACATTCTAAGGGGAGTAAGGGGCAACCGTGGCTGACAAGGGAAGTTAGGGGTGGAATAAAACTAAAAGAAAAGGTGTATAACATAGCAAAGAGTAGCTGGAAGCCAGAGGATTGGGAAACTTTCAAAGCACAACATAAGGTAACAAAAAGTGCAAGATGAAGGGTGAAAAGATGAAGAACGAGGGTAAGCTGGCCAAGAATATAAAGAAGGATAGTAAAGGTTTCTTTGGGTACGGTATGTTAAGAGAAAAAGATTAGTAAAGACAAATGTGGGTCCCTTGAAGGCAGAAACTGGTGAAATTATTATGGGGAACAAGGAAATGGCAGAAGAGTTGAACAGGTACTTTGGTTCTGTCTTCACTAAAGAAGACACAAACAATCTCCCAGATGTACTGGAGGACAGAGGATCTAGGGAGCCAGAGGAACTGAAAGAAATTTGCATTAGGCGATAAATGGTATTGGGTAGACTGATGGGACTGAAGGCTGATAAACCCCCAGGGCCTGATGGTCAGAATTGTTTAGGTCTAGACTGTTGGTTTTTGTGGAAAATAAATATATTAACATTCCTTCGTCTTCATTGGAGTGAAATCCTACAACTCCTTCCTGCAAGATGTGAGAATCACTACCTTCAATAGAAGCATTGGATTTTAATTTAAGTATGAAGTTTACTGCTTCCACAATTGTGTTTAAATCTCATTACTTACACCTTTCGAGATATTTTTGGATGCAATCAAATATGCAGCTCAAAGACTATTGGCCTTCCGCCATTTGCTTATGAATCCTCTTTTTTAAAATAATTCTCATATTCTCCCATTTGGGTTTTATATCCTTTGTTATTAGAATTTTATATTTAATTTTTCTCATCTCTTTGTGAAGCACTTGTTTGAAAGAGATAATTATAGACAGTGGAAGCTCAGGTTATATCTGCAGATGTTAAGACTGCGTGGACTATTGAAGGAAGGAGCTGAGAGAACACACAGGGATGTGTTTGCCCGACATCATTCATCGGGGAAATGCTGGATGTGGTACCAAGGCAGCTGGAAAGTAATTCTGATCAGTTGAACAGGTACATGGATGATTTAGAGAGATATGGGTCAAACACTGGCAGGTGGGATTAGTGTAGATGGGGCACCGTGTTCAGCGTGGCCAAGAGCTGGGCTGAAGGGCCTGTTTCCGTGCTGTATCACTCTGACTTGGCATTGAAATCTAGGAGTGGGAAATCACATTTAACTAATCTATTGGAATTATTTGAGACTATTTCTGGTGGAGTAGACGGATTCTCAGAATGCTTTTGGTAAGGTGTCATGTAAGATTTGTGAACAAGGTTGATGTTGATGTAGTTGATATTGTACTGGTGTGGACTGAGAAGAGTTGTTTAGCAGAGACACTCGGCTTCACAGGCTGTGACTATCTTAGGGCACAGTGATTCCCAATCTGTGTCAATTATTTGCTGAGGTAGCCAGTGTGATGCGTACAAGTCCGTTGAAGACAGGAAACTAAATGTATTGTGTATACTTAATGTCTCCTTCTCTTTGAGTTTCAAGATTTGCTTTTTCTGTCTTAGGAAACAGAATTTCTCTGCTTGGAGCTAAACGAGAACAAAGTGAATCAGCTGCTGAAAAAATTAACAGAGATTGAAGAGAGCATCACTGCGCTGAGCGGCACCAACTGATGTGGCTGGAGATGATGAAAGAGAACAGATGGCAGTGTCAATACACAACTGGAACACTAACTATCCCCATGGTTTATGTAATGCAGGCATTGCCTGCTTTGTTTGCAAGTGAGTGCGATCCTGCATTTACTTTGCACGACTTTCATCTATATCCACTTCCAAAATAACAATCAATCCAAATTAACTCCTCGCCATCTGCTGTTTTTTCTTCTACAAACCCTGTACCGGATGTGATTTTGCTTCTTATCCCCCACAATTGTCAAAAATCATGGTTGCGAACTTATTTAGAATTAAAATTTTCAATTTGAAATTAAGTTTATCTTTTCTTAGTTGTTGCATATAATCAGAGATGTCCTTTGGATCAAAGTCCCCAACTTTGATTTGGAATCTAGATGACAAGAATTCTCATTCAGAATATTTCGAAGTGTTTCATGACAATGATATGAGTTTGTCCAAGACTGGACCTCTTGAGCTGAATCGATGCGTACTGATCCATGTAAATGTCGTTGTGCTGTGGCTCTGGGACAAGATGTGGCTTCCTCAGGGAAGCCCTATAAGTATTGCTGTCATGTCTGAAGTTGAACATTTCAACAATAAGAAGTTGTAGGTTGAAGTTTAAAAAGAGAATCAGGTAACCAGTAGAGAAATGCACTTCATTTATGATAGAAAAATGCAGAAATTATTTTATTAAAAAAACATGATTCTCATGGATTCCCATCAAAATGTGTTTCAATAGCTCGTATTCATAGTATATCAATTACTCTGCCATTCATTAAAAATGCATGATGTTGATCATTGTATTCCTTATCATGTCAACTTAATTAACCATTTCATAATTAAAGTCATATTTTGCAATCTTTGGTAAACTTTATTTGCCTACAGATATGCTATGTAAAAGCTGTAATTACATATGACGCCAAATATGGTTTTCTGATTAGTTTTTTATCTTGAACAGTTATCGATTCTCTGGAATTCGGTTTGATACCATGAGTATTCAGAAAATAATTAAAAATAATTTTCAAACAAAAGGAATGAGCTATATCCTGGAGTGCTTGTTGTAAATTAGATGTGTGCATGACGAGTCTGTCATTCACATTTTTGGCATCTGATTTAATTGAATAAAAAGCATTGAGTTGTAACAAGTAAATGTTTTACAAAACAGTAAAGATTTGTCATAGAAACATAGAAAATAGATGCAGGAGGAGGCTGTTCGGCCTTCGAGCCAGCACCGCCATTCATTGTGATCATGGCTGATCGTCCTTAATCAATAACCCGTACCTGCCTTCTCCCCATATCCCTTGTTTCCACTAGCCCCTAGAGCTCTATCTAACTCTCTCTTAAATCCATCCAGTGATTTGGCCTCCACTGCCCTCTGTGGCAGGGAATTCCACAAATTCACAACTGGGTGAAAACGTTTTTTCTCAACTCAGTCTTGAATGGCCTCCCCTTTATTCTAAGACTGTGGCCCCTGGTTCTGGACTCGCCCCACATTGGGAACACTTTTCCTGCATCTAGCTTGTCCAGTCCTTTTATAATTGTATATGTTTCTATAAGATCCCCCTCATCCTTCTAAACTCCAGTGAATACAAGCCTAGTCTTTTCAATCTTTACTCATATGACAGTCCCGCCATCCCAGGGATCAATCTCGTGAACCTACACTGCACTGCCTCAATCACAAGGATGTCCTTCCTCAAATTAGGAGACCAAAACTGTACACAATAAAGGACAATAAAGACAATAAAGAATCTATCTATCTATCTATCAGATGTGGTCTCACCAGAGCCCTATACAACATTTTGTTTTAGGTGTCTAGAAGGTGGCGATAATTTATGCAAAAATTAACAGTCTAGACCTTAAACTATTCTTTGTTCAAATATAGTGAAATCCATCCTTCTCTGATGAAGTTTTAAACTTATGAACATTTATATATTTTTTTCAAACCAAGAAAGAATGTTAAAATCTGTACATTCTAAAGCAGCATTAACTCAAAGATAAATCTATTATAAATATTTGCCGCATGGCTTGTGGACCAACCTGCTTTCACACATCTGATTCTATCACCGACCTTTCTTCATCTGTGGAATTAGAAATAAATGTTATTTGCATACATTTCTTGCTTAAATCAATTTGGAATGAGAATAAGGTGGAGTGCACAGAAATGACCAGTTTATAGTTACATGGATAGTCTTTCATTCAAAACCTATGAACAGTTGGATCATTAAATCCTGCTGGAATTGCAAATATATATATGAATGTTATATATCTTACAATTTATACTGATATTAATATTACAAACATGCAGGAAATGTGGTGTCAAAGAGGAGTTGATTGTTTTAGAATACATTTTATGGCATTCCTTCATGCAGTAAGCTTATGACTGAATCTAATAGGTTGTGCCATTGAGTTTATCCAGTGAATTTCTCAGCATTTTTCTTCAGGAGGATGTCAGATTCACTTCCTGACCCTTGGGTATGTCTGAAGGAAACTGGGCGGAGGGACAACGCCTTTCCTGCTGAGTCTGTGAGCATTCTGTCAGAGAGCCACATCTTGTGGAGGAGGAACAAGACCGAGCATTGTGACACAACGCCTATTCATGCTTCTTGCTCTCTTAAGGGCCTGTCCCACGAGCATGAACCTGCATGTGGCAAGAGCGACCTAACGTGGTCGCTTGAGCCGTACGGCCTCGCAGGTCCGGTCCCACTTCGATCGCCCCCGTGTGGAGTTGTGCGGAGCTGGTCCCGTCATCACGCAGGCTCCGAAAAACTGACACTGTCCAAACATTACGCGCATTGAGGCCGTACGCAGCGCCTCGACGGGCATGCGGAGGGTCTCGACGCCGTATGCAGCATCTTGACGCCGTAAGCAGCGTCTTGACGGGATAGGCCTAGCGCGAACTTCCCGCGGACTTCGCTAGAACTTCACGTCAACTCGTACGGGATCACTCGACCTCCGCGCGGCCCCCGCTTCCGAATTGGTCACGCTTGCCGCATGCTGTCGCATGCTCGTGTGACAGGCCCTTTACGCATACCTGCAATCCATCTGAAGAAGGGTCCTGGCAAGAAACATCACCTATCCATGTTCTCCACAGATGGTGACTGACCCGCTGAGTTACTCCAGCACTCTGTGAAACGTCACCTATCCATGTTCCCCACAGATGCTGCCTGACCCGCTG
Organism: Leucoraja erinaceus; assembly: GCF_028641065.1. Lineage (NCBI taxonomy): Eukaryota > Metazoa > Chordata > Chondrichthyes > Rajiformes > Rajidae > Leucoraja > Leucoraja erinaceus. The sequence continues at coordinate 3,235,587 of NC_073384.1, read as the reverse complement.
AGTTACTCTAGCACTCTGTGAAACGTCACCTATCCATGTTCTCCACAGATGGAATTGTGTACAGACCACCAAACAGCGGTAGTGAGGTTGGGATAGCATCAAACAGGAAATTAGAGATGTATGTGGCAACAGTACAGCAGTTATCATGGGTGACTTTATATTACGTATAGATTGGGTTAACCAAATCGGTGACAACTCTGAGGAGGAGGAGGCTTTCCTGGAGTGTATATGGGATGGTTTTCTAAGCCAATATGAAGAGAAACCAACCAGAGGGCAGGCCATCCGAGACTGGGTATAGTGTAATGAAGAAGGATTAGTCAGCGATCTTGTTGTGCAAAGCCCATTGGGCAACAGTGACCATAATGTGGTGGAATTCTGCATTAGATTGGTGAGTGACACGGTTAATTCAGACACTAGGGTCCTGAACTTAAAGAAAGGTAACTTTGGTGGTATGAGATGGGAATTGGCTAGGATAGATGGGCAAATGATACTTAAATTGTTGATGGTGGAGATGCAATGGCAAAGATTTAAAGATCGCATGGATGAATTACAATTGTTCGTCCTTGTCTGCTGTAAAAATTAACTGGGAAGGCGGCTAAACCGTGGCTAATGAGAACATGAACGAAAGCTTGCGGAAAAGATAAAAACTGATTAAAAGCTTCTTCAGATATGTGAAGAGGATAAGATTAGTGAAGACAAATGTAGGTCCCTTACAGTCAGAGACAAGTGAATTTATAATGGGAAACAAGGAAATGGCTGGCCAGTTAAAGAAGGACTTTGGTTCTGTCTTCACAAAGGAAGATTCAAACAATCTCCCAGAAATACTAGGAGACCGAGGATCTAGCGTGATGGAGGAACTGAAGGAAATTCACATTAGTCATGAAATGGTGTTGGGTAAACTGTTGGGACTGAAGGCCAATAAATCCCCAGGGCCTGTTGGTCTGCATCGTGGATGCATTGGTGATCATTTTCCAATGTTCTCTCGACTCTGGATCAGTTCCTGTGGACTGGAGGGTAGCCAATGTAACTCCACTTTTTAAGAAAGGAGGGAGAGAGAAAACGGGGAATTATAGACCAGTTACCCTTACATCGGTGGTGGGGAAGATGCTGGAGTCACTTCTTAAAGATGTAATAGCAGCGCATTTGGAAAGCAGTGACAGGATCGGTCAAAGTCAGCATGGATTTATGAAGGGGAAAATCATGCTTGACTAATCTTTTAGAATTTTTTGAAGATGTTACATGTAGAATGGATAAGGGAGAGCCAGTGGATGTGGTGTATCTGGACTTTCAAAAAGCCTTTAAAAAGGTCCCACACAAGAGATTAGTGTGCAAAATTGGAGCACATGGCATTGGGGGTAGAGTATTGACATGGATAGAGAACTGGTTGGCAGACAGCAAGCAAAGAGTAGCAATTAACAGGTCCTTTTCAGACTGGCAGGCAGTGACTAATGGGGTGCCGCAAGGCTCGGTGCTGAGACCCCAGTTATTTACATTATATATTAACAATTTAGACGAAGGAATTAAATGGATTGTAACATCTCCAAGTTTGCAGATGACATAAAGCTGTGTGGCAGTGTGAGCTGTGAGGAGGATGCTATGAGGCTGCAGGGTGACTGGATAGGTTGGGTGAGTGGGCAGATGCAGTATAATGTGGATAATTATACAGCGCAGTGCCTTTAACACCTCAGACAAAGGAATTCAGAATGGATTGTAACTTCTACGCAGCGGCGTTTGAAAGATCTTGTCCGGGAACATTACCATCTGGTTCGGGAGTTGCTCTGCCAAGGACAAGAAGGCTCTGCAGAGAGTAGTGCGTTCGGCCGAACGCACTATGGGAACTTCACTCACCCCCCTGCAGGAACTATACAACAGGAGGTGCAACTCCAGAGCAAACAAAATCATGAGAGACCTCTTCCACCCCTGCAACAGACTGTTCCAGCCGCTATGGTCAGGCAAACGCCTCCGTTGCCATGCAGTGAGAACGGAGAGGTTGAGAAGGAGTTTCTTCCCAGAGGCAATTCGGACTGTAAACGCCTTTCTCACCAGGGACTAACTGTACAGAACGTTTTTCCTTCTATTATTTATTATGTAAAATAATATGTGTGTTATGATTGTGTTTATAATTTGTTTGGTTGTTTTGTTGTTCCGCGAGCATTGCCACTTTCATTTCACTGCACATCTCGTATGTGTATGTGACAAATAAACTTGACTTGACTTGACTTGACTTGATAAATGTGAGGTTATCCACTTTGGTGGCAAGCACAAGAAGGCAAATTATTATCTGAATGGTGTCATATTAGGAAAAGGAGAAGTGCAACGAGACCTGGGCATGCTTGTACATCAGTCACTGAAAGTAAGCATGCAGGTACAGATTGACAGAAGAAAGCTAATGGCATGTTGGCCTTCATTGCGAGAGTATTTAGAAATAGGAGCAAGGAGGTCCTACTGCAGTTGTATAGGGCCCTGGTGAGACCGCACCTGGAGTATTGAGTGCAATTTTGGTCTCATTTGACGAAGGACATTATTGCTATCAGTGCAGTGTAGGTTCACCAGGTTAATTCCCGGGATGGTGGGACTGACATGATGAAAGAATGGATCGACTGGGCTTTTATTCACTCGAATTTAGATGGACGAGAGGGGATCTTTTAGAAACATATAAAATTCTTAAGGGATTGGACAGACTACATGCAGGAAAAAAATCCCCATGTTGGGGGAGTCCAGAACCAAGGGTCACAGTTTAAGAATAAAGCGTAGGCCATTTAGGAGTGAGATGAGGGAAAACTTTTTCACCCAGAGAGTTGTGAATCTGTGGAATTCTCTGCCACAGAATGCAGTGGAGGCCAATTCACTGGATATATTCGAGAGAAAGTTAGATATAGGGCTAACGGAATCAAAGGATATGGGGAAGAAGCAGGAACGGGGTACTGATTGTGGATGATCAGCCATGAGCACATTGAATGGCGGTGCTGGCTCGAAAGGCCGAATGGCCTACTCCTGCACCTATTTTCTATGTTTCTATGACCTGCCGAGTTGTCTTTGTGGCTTTCCTCAAGCATTGTGATGTCCTACTTGATTCAGTGTTCTACCAAATCTCACTGTTCACACTTTAAGCTGGATTATGTCCCTTTTTTGCCACAGTATATGGAAGGTAATTCTAGCAGGAGGCAGAGAAATGGAGTGCAAGATAAAACCACGTGTGAAATGGCACTGAGCTCCCCTCAATAAAAGGATAGTCTCCTTGAAACCAAACTCACGCAGCAGATCCAGTGCGGCTTTTATTTCAAATGTTCAGTTTTTTCTTCAAGATTTCTAGACGTCCTATGGAAAGGTGTGATGGAAAAATAGGGGAAGCTTTAGTTTTAAGGACAACATGTGTATTCCTCAAATCGGATCCTGTTCATCCCCAAGACATGCAACGAAGTATTGAGGCCTGAATTCATTTTTTTTTCTTTCCCCCCCCCCCCCATCAGTCTGAAGAAAGGTTTCAGCCGGAAACGTTGCCTATTTCCTTCGCTCCATAGATGCTGCTGCACCCGCTGAGTTTCTCCAGCTTTTTTGTGTGCTGCCTGACTTGCTGAGTTACTCCAACATTTTGTGTCTATCTTCCTACAGTCTATTAAACCTTTGTTTGTCAATGGTTCTATAATGGACTTTAACTGTAGGATACAATCTAACATCTTGACATGTCCCAAATTGCAATGTAGTACCTTTTACAATATCTTTAAGTTACTATTGTAGCCATGTTGATGAGCAACTATGGAATGGGAGTAACAAATGTGTTTAAAATAATCAGATTACGGTATTGGAAATTTAGTGGAAACTATGATCAGGAAAAGAAGTCATAAATGAACAAGAGAGGTTAATTTATCCTGCATCACCTTTTCCTGCAGAAAAGAGTCAGGGATTTAACTGGTGCTTTGTTGCTGTTAAAAGCCTGAGTGTACGTGTGTGAGCCTTGTAGCAATGTGGGCATGATGCAGCTTGCAAAAGGCAGCTTTGAATTCCATTTTGTTTAAGAAGGAACTGCAGATGCTGGAAAATCGAAGGTACACAAAAATGCTGGAGAAACTCAGCGGGTGCAGCAGCATCTATGGAGCGAATGATTTCCTTCGCTACATAGATGCTGCTGCACCCGCTGAGTTTCTCCAGCATTTTTGTGTACCTTTGAATTCCAATGTAATGGTTGCAGGGACAGGATGCCATAAATTGAGACAACATTTTGATTTGATTGAGCACCGACTGCGGGCAGACGCTTGTGTCTCTCCCACCGGCCGCCTTCATCTGGTATCGGGGGGGACGAGAATCAGTCCTGAATCAACTCAGGAGTGGAGGAAATGTCCTCTTCCCCCAAAGATATTAGAGGAGCCTCTATTATCTTTGCTTTTCCCTGTGACCTGATGTAAGAGCAGATTGTATAACTGTGGAGTCCGTCCCCGCTACCAAAGATGTGGCGTTTAGCATAAACAAATGGCGGCCGTGACGTTCCGTTACGTACTACACGTCAGTCCATTGGATTTCGGAGGAGTGGTCTATCTCGCTCTGCTCTATAATCTTTGGGTCAGGCAACATGGATATGTTTTGGATCAACCCTTTTTCAAAGTGATTGTGGGGTTCCGGGGGGGGGGGGGGGGGGGAACATCTGTAGCTGGAAGAGAGAGTGGGAAAAAGGCTGTGAGTGAGGGGGTGTCGGCTAGACTCTTCACTGGCACAAAAACACCAATGTTCTTCATGTCAGCTCAGCTCTTCAATGCCCCTGATAGACATTTGAAAATTATTTAGATTTAAATAATCACAAAAATTACGAATATTTTCAATAGTGTTGACTTTATTTAAAGCTTTAAAATACGATCAACTGATTTAAAACATTTCAATATGACTGCATGACTTGTAATGAACGTTTTACAATAGGATCAGGATCCCATGCAGTGAAACTGGTGGACGTTTGTACCCAACATGTAAGTGGACATTTCTCCTCATCCATTAGCCCTCAACTGCTTTTCATCTGTGACTTCTCTTCTCAAAACACGACCTCTCACTTATCCAATGATGAAATTAATTTGTCATTTATAGGTTCATTCTGGAAATGTTATTCTTATTTGGAAATTACTTGCAATCTCCTCAGTGTTGACAATGCCATCGAACACCAATCAGGAGGAAGGGTCCCTCCAGAGAAGCTGCTGATTTGCTGAGTTACTCCAGCACTTTGTCTTTTTAAAAGCAGCATCTGCGGTTCCGTGTGTTGTTTTGATATTTCAGAACACCCGATTGAAGTGTTGACAACAATGTGTGACACAGTGCTACACAATGAGATACTCGTACAGACAACCGGGAGATACAAGAGTTTTTGCAAGGACAAGACAGATATAGATTGGCAGAGAAGTAAGGGAAGGAATTCCACAATTCAGCACTTTGGCAACTGAAAGCATGCAGGGGGTGAAGGAGAGTAAATTGTGTTTAGTTTAGTTTAGAGATACAGGGCAGAAACAGGCCCTTCGGCCCACCGGGTCCGTGCCGACCAGCGATCCCCGCACATTAACTCTATCCTACACCCACTAGGGACAATTTTTACATCTACCAAGCCAATTAACCTACAAACCTGTATGTCTGTGGAGTGTGGGAGGAAACCGAAGATCTCTGAGAAAACCCACGGGGAGAACGTACAAACTCCGTACAGACAGCACCCGCAGTCAGGATCGAACCCGGGTCTCCGGCGCTGCATTCGCTGTAAGGCAACAACTCTACCGCTGCGCCACTGTGACTGCGTTAAAAGCCAGAGAGACTTCAGCGATAGGCAGGAAATATCAAATTGGACGTTAATGTTTCATAATATGCCCATTGCGACACAAGCCAAGAATCTCAGCATCACTCGGGACACGTAGGTTCCACCCCATCCCACTGAGACTACAAACTGTCTGTATTTAACTCCAGCTTGGCTCTGTAAACCAACTCCACCACCTATACTACTAAATAATTCACTTACAAATTAATCCAAACACTGCAGTTTCAAGAACACTGTCTTATCAACTAATGAAATAGCAGAAGCCAGAGTGTAATCGGTTGAAGGAACACAGCCCAACTGTACACTACTGGCTTACTGGCCATTGTTGATTAGAAATGTGGAAATGACTCCACCTCGGTTAAAGACGGGGATGAGATTAACGCCCTTCATAACGGATTACTAGCGGTTACACATAAACACATAACTAAAGGAGGGTCATGGTACTCTAATGCAGGGCATCAGTAGATTAAATATACATGGTTCACCATCTTGATCCACGGACACAGATCAAAATCAAATTGCTTTATCCTGGTTGTAAATGAACAGGGTTGATCTCAGGCCTGGACCAGAATGATTCCTCATGGCTAGTTAAATGTACTGCTGATTAAAGTGGAGCAATTTGAATTCTGTCATGTCATGGGTTGAAGGGCAGAGAACAAGACCAGATAAGTCACTTATGGTTTGGCCATTTTTTTTTACCAACTTTGAATGTACAACATGACAAATAATGTAAACGTTTATACAATAGGATCAGGACCCATGCAGTAACTTGTGGTGGACGTTGTAACGTTTGAAGCAGTAAAGTGTAAGTGTGAGGCAGAGACCTGATCCATTAGCCCCAACTGAGAGACCTCCGCACGCGGTCTCATTAGTTCCAAAACAGGACCTTCTCTTAGCCAATGATGAAAATGCTGGAGTAACTCAGCGGGTAAGGCAGCATCTATGGAGCGAAGGAAATAGGCAGCATTTTGGGCCGAAACCCTTCTTCAGACTGATGTGGGGGGGGGGGGGGACCAAGCGAAATATGAGGAGCTGCTCTTCCAATTTACGGTGGGACTCACTCTGGCCATGGAGGAGGCCCAGAACAGAAAGGTCGGATTCGGAATGGGAGGGGGAGTTGAAGTGTTGAGCCAATGGGTGACATCAGTGTTACACGAACCGAGATACTCCCCCTTCCTTGAGGAGATCCAAGAGTTTTATGTAAGGACAAGACAGGGATAATCTAGAGACAGAAATAAGGCTGGAAGGACGATCACCAAAATTCAGCACTTGGCAACTGAAAGCGTGCAGGGGGCAAGGAGTAGGATTAATTTACGTAAGTTTAGAGATACAGGACAGAAACAGGGCCCTTGCTCAGTGCACTGTGCTCCGTGCCGACCAGACGTCTCCCCTGACATTAACACTATCACTACACCAAGCAGTTGACAATTTTTTGCATTTACCAAGCCAATTAACCTACAGTGCCAAAACACTCCACTGCGGCAAGCCTCAACGACTTCCGCCCAGTTGCACTTACCCCCAGCATGACCACGTGCTTCGAGACACTGGTCCTGGCACACCTCAAAAGCTGACAGCACCCCCCACACTGAACCCAGGTCTCCGGCCTGCATCAGTTTTTGCCTACCGCTGCGCCACTGTGACTGCGTTAAAAGCTCAACGGCACTTCAGCCGTAGGCAGGACCTTGACAAATTGGACGTTAATGTTTCATAATATGCCCATCGCGACACAAGCCAGCATTCTCACCATCACTCAGGACACTGAGGTTCCAAACCCCATCCCCTGAGCACTACCTGTCTGTCTTTAACTCCAGCTTGGCTCTGTAACCAACAGACCCCACCTGTACTACTAGATAATTCACTTACAATTAATCAACACTGCAGTTTCAAGAACACCGGCTTTCAACTAAGGGCTGTAGCAGAGCCCCAGAGTGTAATCAGTTGAAGGAACACAGCCCACCTGTACATGGTACTAACACCATCATCAAGTATGCAGATTACAACGGTGATTGGCCTCATCAGCAACAACGATTGAGGTCCAGCACTTAGCAGCATGGTGCGCTGACAACAACCTGGCCCTTAACTCCAAGAAGACCAAGACGCTCATTGTAGACTTCACGCCCTCCAGAGGCGGCATTACTAGCGGTTACACATTAACGGGACTAAAGGAGGGTCATGTACTCTAGCTTCAGGGTTCAGTAGATTAAATCTACCGATGACACCATCTTGATCCACAACACAGATCAAAATCAAATTGCTTTATCCTGGTTGTAAATGAACAGGGTTGATCTCAGGCCTGGACCAGAATGATTCCTCATGGCTAGTTAAATGTACTGCTGATTAAAGTGGAGCAATTTGAATTCTGTCATGTCATGGGTTGAAGGGCAGAGGACAAGACCAGATAAGTCACTTATGGTTTGGCCATTTTTTTAACCAACTTTGAATGTACAACATGTCAAATAATTAGTAAACAATATGCAGGAATTCTGAGACCAATGCTCACTTGTGGTGGAATATTAATGGACTGCTCTGTGGGCCGAACGGGGAGAACCATGGACTCTGAACTGTTCTGGTGACCCTCCTACCATCCGGGAGAGACCCGCTCACAGGTCTCTCCGTTGCCGAACCAGCAGGTCGAGGAACAGCTTCTGGAGTTCCGGCGGCTGTCACTCTATGGAGCAACGTACCTCGGGCAGCCGTTTTGGCCCCCCCTTCCTCAGACTGATGTGAGTGGGGGGGTGGGGGTTTTTTTTAATTCAAATCACTCTGGTATGGAGGAGGCCCAGGACAGAAAGGTCGGATTCTAAATGGGATTTCGGAGTTCTGTACTGTACACTGACAATGAGATCAGGTTGAATCTGAATCTGAACCGAGGTGTTGGGCGAAGCGATCGCCAAGCCTGCGCTTGGTCTCACCGATGTAGATCGCAACCTGATGCTGCTGCACCTGTGGAGTTACTCCAGCATTTTTTCTACCTTCGATTTTCCAGCATCTGCAGATCCTTCTTGAACATTCTCAGCAACAATGGTTTCCTTCTCATTTCCAGGCCATAATCTGATTGACAGACTGAGATACTTTTATGCAGCGGATGCTGTAAATCGGAAATTAAAGCAGAGACTGATGGAAATATTCAGAGGGTCAGGTCTGCTACAAAGAAAGGCCATTAACCCAAAAGGCAACGTTGATTCTGTCACCCCACATGCTGCTTGAGTTGCTGAGTATGTACTGAGGAACCAGATACTGCACATCACAGGCAAAGAAACAAATTAACATTATTTTGTAACTTTGATTAATTTTCAACATTTGATCCCTCTCATTTCAATTTTCCAGTAACAGTTTCATTATGTTTTTGGGGCAGCTTATATTCTAGTCCACATGGAGATTCAAGATTCAATATTCAAGATTCAAGTGAGTTTATTGTCATGTGGCCCAGATAGGACAATGAAATTCTTGCTTTGCTTCAGCACAACAGTATATTGAGGGCATGACTACAGAACAGATCAGTGTGTCCATATACCATTATATAAATATATACACACATGAATATAAATAAATAAGATGATCAGGTTTGGCTGCACAAGACTCATACCACTGCAGGTGCAGCTACAGTATATCTTATTAAGGTACATTTTGTTGTATGCATAACTTTGCAAATTAATTTTGCAAAAAAAACCCCAATTAAAAGCAGATCATGTAATTGTTAAAAAACTCTACTTCACTGAGACAGGGCACAGGTATTTACACAAACAAGCAATAAAATAATAGCTCAGAGGAAAGGACTGGAAATAAAATGCAAAGACCTAAAGATTGGAGATTACGTTCAATAGAAGTAAAAAAACAAGAGTTTTCTGGATATTTAAAAAAGAAAGGATTTATCAAAGTCGGACTTTTTGAAAGCAAGTTTGTGGTGTTAATAATGGAAACCAAGAACCTGGAAATATTTTATACCAGCTGACAATAATAGAGATGTCAGCGTCATCCCAGAAATAGCAAAGTGGGAAGAAGGGAAGATCTCGCCAACCACTGGTTGGTGGCAACACATTGAGGGAACGGGGCCCGAATGTCCAAGGGCCACGGCTGACTTAAGGTCATAAGTCATAAGGAATAGGAATAGAATTAGGCCATTCGGCCCATCAAGTCTACTCCACCATTCAGTCATGGCTGATCTATCTAACTTGGACTTCATCCAAGAGACGAGAAGCAAACTCAGTGGAGATTTCTCCACTGGGCCACGTGGACGACATCGTCGGGAGCTCGCAGGTCACAGGTTGGTGACCTGTTCTCCGGAGCTCCCGCAACAACAGCTTCGTCCGCTGGACTGGAAGGCGGCAGCTTCGACCACCCCGGGCCGCGGAGTTTGAACCGGCCCGTTCGCGGAGCTTGGATTCAGCTGCGGGACTTACTTACCATCACCCAGCGGGGTCACAACATCGGAAGCCTGGATCGCCTCAGCGCAGAGGGAGAACAAGGAGGGAAGAGACAAAGACTTTAAGACTTTTGCCTCCATCACAGTGAGGAGGTGCCTGGTGAACTCTGTTTATTTGTGTTTATTGTGTGTTTTTGATATTTATTATTATATGTATGACTGCAAAAATGTTGTTCAGTCCGAAAGGTCTGAATGACAATAAAGGATAATTCAATTCAATTCAATTCAGATAGTAGTTTTAATATTCCACATTTGTTAGAATCAGGGGAGTTGCCAATATATTGGGAAATGTAGTCATTTTATTGAAAAGTGACAGTGGCAGAAAGTGGGAAGCTGCGGAAGGTTTGGTGAACTTCTGTTAAAACTTCTGATGAAGATATTGTGACATTTACAAAACATCAACATCATCAGGCAGTTAACGTGGTTTGTGAAAGAGATAGATATAGATATGCCATTTATTGTCACTATACATGTAAAGTGAAAGTGAAAGCTGCTCGTACTCAGTGCATACATACAATTTAGCACAAAAAACAAGAAACAGAAAAAACAAAAAACAGAAGGGAGAAGGGGGGGGGGGATGGGGGCGGGAATAGGTGCACAATTTCTGCGGCGCTACATACATATATACATATATACAGATGGAAGTCCGTGGTGTTGGGCAGTGAAATCAGTGCATGTGAGAAATGATGTTTGACAAGTTTATAGGCATTCTTTGAAGAAATAACATTCTGTGGATGAAGGGCACTCTGACTTTGGAACTTTCTTTCTAATGGGACTGGAAGCAGAGTGTGTGAATAATTTGATGGCAGTGGCTGGTAGATATTTGACAGGAGGGTGAAGGTCAGCATGTATGCACAGGAATGCAGAGTTGAAGTTCCAATCAAGTCGGCCACAATTGTATTACATTGAGGAACAGCTTTGCAAGGTTGATCGAGAAGACTGCTCTAGATTCCTACGCCTGCCTGTCTGCTCATCACCATGTGGACATGGTACAACTACAGTTAAGGAGAGACTTGATTGAAAGGGGAAGAAGGTAAGAGAGATTTTCTGCAAAATGATTGGAGACACTTTGAGTAGTTTGGATACAAGCCCGGAATAGCAGTTTAAATCCTACTTCATAACCATATAATAATAACCATATAACAATTACAGCACAGAAACAGGCCATCTCGACACTACAAGTCCATGCCGAACAATTATTTTCCCTTAGTCCCACCTGCCTGCACTCATACCATAACCCTCCATTCCCTTCTCATCCATATACCTATCCAATTTATTTTTAAATGATACCAACGAACCTGCCTCCACCACTTCCACTGGAAGCTCATTCCACACCGTTACCACTCTCTTGAGTAAAGAAGTTCCCCCTCATGTTACCCCTAAAACTTCTGTCCCTTAATTCTGAAGTCATGTCCTCTTGTTTGAATCTTCCCTATTCTCAAAGGAAAAAGCTTGTCCGCATCAACTCTGTCTATCCCTCTCATCATTTTAAAGACCTCTATCAAGTCCCCCCTTAACCTTCTGCGCTCCAGAGAATAAAGACCTAACTTATTCAACCTTTCTCTGTAACT